>NC_053023.1:325445191-325676879 GCF_003073215.2 Triticum urartu | reverse complement strand
CGCACATTTGGCTTGCGTGTAAGGGTTGGATGTGCACCACCCTGGCCTTGGTTGCTTACAGGTGGGGTCGCCTAATCAGGTGCCCTGACACTTAGATTTTAAAGCTCCATGGACGGTTGTGTGCTCATTGTGCCGGGTGGATGGTTGTGTGCACTTTGGAAGTAACATGATTTAAGGCAGTTGAATCTAGCCGGTGCGGCTCCGCTCCCATCGCCCGCCTGTCTTCCTTGACGACGATCACCAGGTCCTACGTGAGATCATGCCCCGACTGTTGAACTTTGCGCAGACGGCCGCCCACTGCCGTAAGAATGCGAAGGTGTTGTGGGAGAGCATCGACGCGTCCGAGCGGGCTGCAGGTGATACAGAAGCCTCTCCGCGGAGCAGGCCTGCGACGCCAGGTCTTTCGCCGGGCTGCCCTATACACCTCATCCACCTCCACTGCCAGCTCCGATGGCAGCTTCTGATATGGCCCCTGGCCGACGACCTCTACACGGTCTTTGCCATGCATGTTCTACGGACAAACTCAGGGATGACAAGAGGAAGAGCAAGGCCCCGCGCCGGTGAATTCACATCCCGTCCTTTAAATTCGTGTATATTTCTAGTAGAACGTTCCTGTCCGGCTAGCGTGATCTTTTGGTTGTCTGACGGTGAACTATGTTGATCTTTAGGTTGTCTGGCGCTGAACTATGTTAATCTTTTGATTGTTTGATGCGTCCTCTATGTTTTATTTATGATATTGTTTCTATGTAATCGATGTTGCATGGTTTTGTATGAATTTGGGGATGAAAAATGAAGAAGATGACGGTGGACAAGGGCATATGAGGGATGTGCCCATGCTGTCCGTGGACGCGTTCTCGGACGTACTCCCTCTGATCCTAAATACTCTGCGCATAACTTTTGTTGATTTTTTTCCTCAATGCTCTGTGCGTACCTCTTTTTTCTCCATGCTTTCCTACTCTGCCCTCGTCACCCACCTCCCATGCAACCAGTCATATGTGTGGGTTAATTACAGTGCTGGAATCGAGGAGTGCATGCGTGCATGCAAGGCTGTTTTTCTGCCGATTTGATAGAAAGGGCCAATCAGCTGCATGCAATTAATAACAGCCAGCGTTCTATCCCACGCAAAAGCAGGGGCATATTGGTCCAGAATTAGAGGGTGCTTGGATTCAAGGGACTATTTTTAGTCTGTTTTTTAGAGGCTAAAGTTCCAAGCACCCTTGACTAAAGAGAGGCTAGGACTAGTCTTGAGCCTAAAAATTTTTAGTCATAGGAAACCTACTAAAATATGTATTAGCCCTCTCTCTCCTCATTTAATTCCTCTTCTTTAACACATGTGAGTTTTGAATTGGAGGGTTTGAAGGATAATAAATGCTCAATAACTTGATTTTAGTCTTTTTAGTATTTGGATCCAAGCATGGATGAGGCTAGCAAGTTTTAGTCCCACTACTTTTAGTCATGGGACTAAAACACATCCAAGCACCCTCTTAGGGCCTATTTGATTCCAATAAGTCACCTGACTTATAAGTCAGGTGACTTAAAACCAGTGACTTATAAGTCATGCCTGTTTGGTTGTCACCTGACTTATAAGTCACCTGACAACACCTTCTCGTCTTGTTTTTTTATGAAAAATTGGTGGGACCCACGCAAAAGGGGATGACTTATAAGTTTTAAGTTTGGGTGGAGCAACTTATGACTTATAAATTGGGGCGACTTATAAGTTGGGTCTGTTGGGCAAAATAAGGCCATGTTTGGTTCATAAGTCCTAAGACTTTTTTTAGTCCCAACTTATAAGTCTTAAGTCCCTAAAAAGTCCCTACCTGTTTGGTTTCTGAGACTTATAAGTCTCTATAAGACCATATTACAACTATAAGTCCCTATAAGTCCCTCCTTAAGAGTCTTATTTCATAAGTCCCAAATGCCCATTTTAAGTCCCTATAAGTCCCTCTTGTTTGGTTTAGATGGGACTTATAGGGACTTTTTTAAGTCCCTAAACCAATAAGTCACTGGAAACAAACACCCTTTAAGTCACTTTTTTTATTTTTTGACTTATAAGTTGGTGACTTATTTGAAACCAAACAGACCCTTAACAGATCCACTCTTTCCTTGGTATGCGTGTGAGAAGTTATGCACTGAGTAAAAAAACTTCGGAGGAAGTATATGAGGCCAAATTTGACGACTATGATGATAGATGCTCCCAGGCCTATATATTTGGATGAAAAGAATACACGAAAATGAGTTATGATAGATGCTCCCAGGCGCCTTGGTTGCCGTTTCCCGACGAGGTCGGAGCATTCGTGGCGAGATGTCATATTGGCAAGGAGACATGCATGCTTATGCATTGGTGGCTGTCGGCTCTAGAGCGACAGTGACAGAAAATAGTAAAGCGACATGTTTTTCTTTGTTTTTTTGTGTGTGGAATATGGGCGGGAACAAGGCTACATCAAATTTACGGGCAAGCAGATCAATCAAAACTACATAAGAGTACATACCTTTTTCGTCTTCTACCGAGAGGGCATTTCAGCGCTTTGAAGCTCGTTGGCAATGCAAGATTCTTTCTTCTTTGAAATCTCCGATGCATAATTCTTAATTCGTCTAACCAGGTTCAGGTTGAAGTAACACGCTCATGCTCTCCTACGTATATATATATGTTCCGAAGTTCGTCTGCAGTTCCAGCTTCAGGTTGAAGTATCATCTTAACACCGATCGCTCCCAATGGATTACTTGGCCGTAGTCGTGGCACTGGTTGTCACCGCCTCATCCATTGCCATCCACCTCCTCGCCAGAGCCAAGAAAGCTCAGCCGGCCAACCTGCCGCCGGGCTCCCTCGGCCTGCCGGTGATCGGCCAGAGCCTCAGCCTCCTCCGGGCCATGCGCGGCGACGGCGGCAGCCGGTGGATACAGGATAGGATCGACAGGTACGGGCCCGTGTCGAAGCTGTCACTGTTCGGCACACCGACGGTGCTCCTGGCTGGACCGGCGGCCAACAAGTTCATGTTCTTCAGCAGCGCGCTCTCCACGCGGCAGCCCCGGTCCGTGCAGCGCATACTCGGAGAGAACAGCATCCTGGACCTCCACGGCGCCGACCACCGGCGCGTCCGCGGCGCTCTTCTTGAGTTCCTGAGGCCGGACATGCTCAAGATGTACGTGGGCAGGATCGACGGCGAGGTGCGGCGCCACCTCGAGGAGAACTGGGCCGGCCGCGCCACCGTGACGGTGCTGCCGCTGATGAAGCGGCTGACGTTCGACATCATCTCCGCGCTGCTCTTCGGGCTCGAGAGAGGCGGCGTGCGGGACGCCCTGGCCGGCGACTTCGTGCGCATGATCGAGGGCATGTGGGCCATCCCGGCGAACCTGCCGTTCACGGCCTTCAGCCGGAGCCTCAAGGCTAGCGGCAGAGCCCGCCGGGTGCTGGAGGGGATCACGCGGGAGAAGAAGGCGAAGCAGCTGGAGCACGGTAAGGCGGCGTCGCGGAACAACGACCTCATCACCTGCCTGCTCAGCCTGAGGGACGACCATGGAGAGCGGCTGCTGACCGACGAGGAGATCGTCGACAACGCCATGGTTGCCCTCATCGCCGGCCACGACACGTCGTCCATCCTCATGACGTTCATGGTCCGCCACCTTGCCAACGATGACGCCACCCTCGCCGCCATGGTCCAAGGCAAGTGAGCAGTGAACCAGAACCATTAGTATTCCACAATGTATCGGTATGCACGACAATCGGCAACAAGTGCCAACCTGCCAGGGCCCAGGGTCATGATGTGTGTGTTTCGTGACACAGAGCATGAAGAGATTGCCAGGAACAAAGGCGATGGAGAGGCTCTCACCTGGGAAGACCTGACGAAGATGAAGTTCACGTGGCGGGTCGCGCAGGAGACACTCCGCATCGTCCCTCCAGTGTTCGGCAACTTCAGAAGGGCACTCGAGGACGTGGAGTTCGACGGCTACTCCATCCCAAAAGGATGGCAGGTCACTTACTAACTTTTGCCGCCTAGCACAATTCGTAGCAACCGTAGAAAGCATCAGCAACTTTGCCTGCTCATAAACCTGATGTAATAAGTATAAACCTCAGGTGTTCTGGACGGCAAACGTGACCCACATGAACGCGAGCATCTTTCAGGAGCCGACCAAGTTCGACCCGTCCCGGTTCGAGAACCAAACGGCGTCGGCAGCGCCACCGTGCTCCTTTGTCGCCTTTGGCGGCGGCCCGAGGATATGCCCCGGGATAGAGTTTTCCAGGATCGAGACGCTGGTGACGATGCACCACCTGGTGAGGCAGTTCAGGTGGAAGCTCTGCTGCAAGGAGAACACCTTCGTGAGGGACCCCATGCCGTCGCCGCCGCGCGGCCTGCCCATCGAAATCGAGCGCAGAACCCCTCCTTGATCATGACCAAACCTCACAGCAATATCCGTATCATGGTCGGTTGGTCCCATTACAGCATTGCATTATAGACTAGAGAGATGAATGAAAATGTAGCTGGAGACAGGCCAAGAGGCCGATATATACTATGTACCACACAATTGCAGAGTTCTGTATCATGGCTTTTCATGTCAGCCATATACTATGTTTCAGGATATAATCCAATATTTGTCTCACAAGAATAAAATAGGCAACAACAGATATGGTTTGCTTCACAGTTACTATTTGGGCATTTGGCATTCGTAGAGGCAACATCTACACCAGAAGACTGGAGATACGAGATCCATCAGGCTCACTCGGCACTCACTGGGAAGTAAACCTCTTTGCCTCCGTTTGATATCTTGTACACGTAGAATATCAGTACAAGTATCCTCAAAAAAAAAAAGAATATCAGTACAAGTGCACTGCAAAACAATACACAAAGAGAGCATGTAACGTTACGTTGACGACGAGAAATGTTCTAAGATCAGGGACCAAAAGGCAAGACAGATGTCTAGCAACGGAATAAATCAGACCTTATGGTTTGCTCCTGGTCCAGAAAAAGAAGTGCATTTAAAAAGTAGCCCCTAAAAAGAATCAATTCGCATACGTACATGTGGGAATACTATGCGCACTCGCAATTTATTTGGAAAAATTATGTCCATTGGCATCCTTTTAGAAAGAGAAAAAATATACTGCATATATGTGCTATATTAGAGCAACGACACGGATTAGGAGCTTTCGGGTGCCATGCACCCTATATAAATAGTAAAATAATAAAAAACGCTAGGAAAAATAAAAAAATCTGAAATTTTTGGGTGTCAAACCTGATCAACCATTCTACTCCCATGTGAAGTTTCGTGAAGAAATGACGTCCATGGTATTTTCAGCAAAAAAAAAACTAAAAAATTATATAAAAGAAACTGTTTGAATGAATCGTATGTCGGACTGTATTTTCTTCACTAAGAATACATGGATGCCATTTCGTCGCGGAACTTCATACATGAGTAGAATGAACGACCAGGTTTGATACCCCGAAATTTCAGATTTTTTTATTTTCCTAGTATTTTTTTTATTTTACTATTCATATAGGGTGCATAGCATCCGAGAGCTCCTATGCATTTTCGAACTCTAAAAGTGCTATATCAGGCCGATCAGCATAATAACTGCCGATACGGCAATTTTGGCTGAAAAGGCCACTCTAGCAAAGCCGCCATATGCCCCTTGGCCCACATAATTCATGGAGCTCGCTCAAAATCGAGCCGAGCCTCCATATTTGGAGGCTGGGGGACATTGATATGAAGCGCCCGCCATACCGCAACCGGTCACACGGGAGGGTAGTTTCATCTTGGCCTCTTCCTCCCACGCGCATCTCGATCAATGGCGTTTTCGTCTGTACGGCCGCTGCTTCCGCCCCTGCCAATGCCGCAGGGGCTTTTACACCAAGACAAGGGCCAATTAATGGCCGCCGTCGCGTTTCACGCCCGTTTCCCACCCGGACGGGGCAAACCCGCCGTAGTTTTCTGTCGGGGCACGCCCATTCGCGGGTATATAAACTCCCATTGCCATCCTTCGCCCCCACCACTCACCCTATCTTCCCCATGCCCGTCGCCACCCACTGCCCCCATTGCCCCCCTTCGCCGACCGGCCCAGCTGTTCCCCCTTCCCTGTCCCTGTGCCACTCAACCCCCATCGTGAAGGGAATATGCCCTAGAGGCAATAATAAAGTTATTATTTATTTCCTTATATCATGATAAATGTTTATTATTCATGCTAGAATTGTATTAACTGGAAACATAATACATGTGTGAATACATAGACAAACAGAGTGTCACTAGTATGCCTCTACTTGACTAGCTCGTTGATCAAAGATGGTTATGTTTCCTAACCATAGACATGAGTTGTCATTTGATTAACGGGATCACATCATTAGGAGAATGATGTGATTGACTTGACCCATTCCGTTAGCTTAGCACTTGATCGTTTAGTTTGTTGCTATTGCTTTCTTAATGACTTATACATGTTCCTATGACTATGAGATTATGCAACTCCCGTTTACCGGAGGAACACTTTGTGTGCTACCAAACGTCATAACGTAACTGGGTGATTATAAAGGTGCTCTACATGTGTCTCTGAAGGTACTTGTTGGGTTGGCGTATTTTGAGATTAGGATTTGTCACTCCGATTGTCGGAGAGGTATCTCTGGGCCCACTCGGTAATGCACATCACTATAAGCCTTGCAAGCATTGCAACTAATGAGTTAGTTGCGGGATGATGTATTACGGAACGAGTAAAGAGACTTGACGGTAACGAGATAGTATTGAGATACCGACGATCGAATCTCGGGCAAGTAACATACCGATGACAAAGGGAACAACGTATGTTGTTATGCGGTCTGACTGATAAAGATCTTCGTAGAATATGTAGGAGCCAATATGGGCATCCAGGTCCCGCTATTGGTTATTGACAAGAGAGGTGTCTCAGTCATGTCTACATAGTTCTCGAACCCGTAAGGTCCGCACACTTAACGTTCGTTGACGATATAGTACTATGAGTTATGTATGTTGGTGACCGAATGTTGTTCGGAGTTTTGGATGAGATCACAGATATGACGAGGAACTTCAGAATGGTCCGGAAGTAAAGATTGATATGTGGATAGTAGTGTTTGATCTCCGGAAGGGTTCCAGAATTCACTGGAAGGGGTTCCGGATGTTTCCCGAAATGTTTGGGCATGAGAACACTTTATCTGGGCCAAAGGGGAAAGCCCACGAGGCTTTTGGAAAGTGCAAAAGGAAGTTTTGCAGAGACCAGAGGCTAGACGCCAGGAACCCTGGCGTCTAGGGGGTAGACGCCGGGAACCCTGGCGTCTAGCCCTGGAGTCCGAGAAGGACTCTTGCCTTTCGGGTGAAACCGACTTTGAGGAGGCTTTTACTCCAAGTTTCGACACCAGGTCTAAACATATAAATAGAGGGGTAGGGCTAGCACCAAGGAGACATTAAGAAACACGAAGCCGTGTGCAGGCAATCCCGTCCCCTCTAGTTTATCCTCCGTCATAGTTTTCGTAGTGCTTAGGCGAAGCCCTGCGGAGATTGTTCTTCACTAACACCGTCACCACGCCGTCGTGCTGCCGGAACTCATCTACTACTTCGCCCCTCTTGCTGGATTGAGAAGGCGAGGACGTCACCGAGCCGAACGTGTGCAGAACTCGGAGGTGTCGTGCTTTCGGTACTTGGATCGGTCAGACGTGAAGACGTACGACTACATCAACCGCATTGATATAACGCTTCCGCGAACGGTCTACGAGGGTACGTAGACAACACTCTCCCCTCTCGTTGCTATGCATCACCATGATCTTGCGTGTGCGTAGGAAATTTTTTGAAATTACTACGTTCCCCGACAGTGGCATCCGAGCCTAGGTTTTATGCGTTGATGTTGTGCACGAGTAGAACACAAGTGAGTTGTGGGCGATATAAGTCATACTGCTTACCAGCATGTCATACTTTGGTTCGGCGGGATTGTTGGATGAAGCGGCCCAGACCGACATTACGCGTACGCTTACGCGAGACTGGTTCTACCGACGTGCTTTGCACACAGGTGGCTGGCTGGTGTCAGTTTCTCCAACTTTAGTTGAACCAAGTGTGGCTACGCCCGGTCCTTGCGAAGGTTAAAACAGCACCAACTTGACAAACTTTCATTGTGGTTTTGATGCGTAGGTAAGAGCGGTTCTTGCTTAAGCCCGTAGCAGCCACGTAAAACTTGCAACAACAAAGTAGAGGACGTCTAACTTGTTTTTGCAGGGCATGTTGTGATGTGATATGGTCAAGACATGATGCTAAATTTAATTGTATGAGATGATCATGTTTTGTAACCGAGTTATCGGCAACTGGCAGGAGCCATATGGTTGTCACTTTATTGTATGCAATGCAATCGCGCTGTAATGCTTTACTTTATCACTAAGCGGTAGCGATACTCGTGGAAGCATAAGATTGGCGAGACGACAACGATGCTACGATGGAGATCAAGGTGTCACGCCGGTGTGTAGGATCGAAAGTATGTCTAGAGGGGGGGTGATTAGACTACTTGACCAAATAAAAATCTAGCCTTTTCCCAATTTTAGTTCTTGGCAGATTTTAGCTATCTTAGCACAAGTCAAGCAATCTCCACACAATTCAAGCAAGCATGCAAAAGAGTATATGAGCAGCGGAAAGTAAAGCATGCAACTTGCAAGAATGTAAAGGGAAGGGTTTGGAGGATTCAAACGCAATTGGAGACACAGATGTTTTTGTCATGGTTCCGATAGGTGGTGCTATCGTACATCCACGTTGATGGAGACTTCAACCCACGGAGGGTAACGGTTGCGCGAGTCCACGGAGGGCTCCACCCACGAAGGGTCCACGAAGAAGCAACCTTGTCTATTCCATCATGGTCGTCGCCGACGAAGGACTTGCCTCACTAGCGGTAGATCTTCACGAAGTAGGCGATCTCCTTGCCCTTACAAACTCCTTGGTTCAACTCCACAATCTTGTCGGAGGCTCCCAAGTGACACCTAGCCAATCTAGGAGACACCACTCTCCAAGAAGTAACAAATGGTGTGTTGATGATGAACTCCTTGCTCTTGTGCTTCAAATGATAGTCTCCCCAACACTCAACTCTCTCTCTCACAGGATTTGGATTTGGTGGAAAGAAGATTTGAGTGGAAAGCAACTTGGGAAGGCTAGAGATCAAGATTCATATGGTTGGAATGGAATATCTTGACCTCAACACAAGTGTAGGTGGTTCTCTCTTAGAAAATGTGTATTGGAAGTGTAGGTATGTTTTGATGGCTCTCTCTCTACGAATGAAGAGTGGGTGGAGGGGTATATATAGCCTCCACACAGAATATAACCGTTACACACAATTTGCCAAACTCGGTGGGACCGAATGATTAAACTCGGTCAGACCGATTCAGCAAACCTAGTGACCGTTAGGATTTTCGGTGGGACTGAGATGCAACTCGGTAGGACCGATATGGTTAGGGTTAGGGCATAACGTAATCTCGGTGTGACCGATTACACAAACTCGGTGGGACCGATTTTGGTAATAAGCTAACCAGAGAGTTGGTCAGGTAAACTCGGTGGGACCGATTCGCTCATCTCGGTGAGACTGAAATGTTACAAAAGGGAAACAGAGAGTTTACATTGCAATCTCGGTGGGACCGATCGCTCATCTCGGTAAGACCGAAACGTTACGAAGGGAAATAGAGAGATTACAATCCCATCTCGGTGAGACCGAGATCCCTATCAGTGAGACCGATTTGCCTAGGGTTTGTGGCAGTGGCTATGACATTTGAAACTTGGTGGCGCCGGATAGAAAGAATCGGTGGGGCCGAGTTTGACTTTTGGTTTAGGTCATATGTGGATGTGGGAAGTTAGTTGAAGATTTTGGAGCATATCACTAAGCACTTTGAGCAAGCAAGCCATTAAGCAACACCTCACCCCTCCTTGATAGTATTGGCTTTTCCTATAGACTCAATGTGATCTTGGATCACTAAAATATAAAATGTAGAGTCTTGATCTTGAAGCTTGAGCCAAACTTTTTGTCCTTAGAATTTTGAGGGATCCACTTTCCTCATCCATGTCATGCCATTCATTGAGCTTTTCCTAAAATATTAATCTTGGAATAATGTTAGCTCAATGAGCTATATGTCGTTAGGAATTACCAAAACCACCCAGGGATAGTTGCACTTTCAATCTCCTCCTTTTTGGTAATTGATGACAACATATAGATCAAAGCTTCGACAAATGATAATAAGAGTGAAAGATATTGTCGCTTTGAGAAGTATGTGAAAAGCAAGAGCTCCCCCTAAATTTGTGCATATCTTAAGATTTGCTTTGGACTACAAATGCACAATGAGTTAGGATCATGGGTTACTCTTGCATGTCACATACATCTTGGTGGAGCGCTCAAAATGATAAGAATTAAATACATGCACTCATCACCAAGCAAAGTGAATGATCATATAAGGATAAGTAAGATAATATCATCTAACAAGCATAAGTGTAGCTTATGATCAACCACATGATCATCAATGTCTCATAGATAATAGCATAGTATCTCAAGCAATCAAAAGACAAATAAAGTTCAACCACCAAAGCAAGAGAGAATAAAAAGCAACGCTCTCTCTCGAAGCCTATGATCTATACATTTTTCTCTCCCTTTGGCAACAAGTTACCAAAAAGTTCATAGAAAATGCATAGCACTAAAACGTCTCTCGGGCTTGGTCTTCAGGTGGTGGTGTCCGGAGAACGCCAAGGACGAAGGCTTCAGTCGAAGTAGATGGAGCTGCTGGGGTAGGTGCTGGAGCTGGTGGCACTAAAGCTGTAGCTGGTGGCACTAAAGCTGTAGCTGGTGCAGATGAAGTGGCTCTGGTGTCTGGAACAGGCACTGCAACAGATCTCTGAGCTCGAGGCACTCTGGCAAATGCATCAGTGGTTGTCTTGCCCTTCCTCTCCTGCATATCATCCTGTAGCTGCTCCACAACAGACTGAATCTCAGTTACTTTGACATCTAAATCATAGAATTTTTGTTCCATGATTCTTTCCGGGCTCTCCTAGTTTTGAGTTAGTGTGGCCAACCCCTTCTCAATCCTCAGAGTTGATGCTATCAAATAACCAAGCTGGTCCTGCTTGCTTTTCAAAAAGTACTCAGATGCCTCCTCTTGAGTTGGCATCTTGGCAGCCTTCTCTTTCTTTGCTTTCTCCTTCTTCTCTTGAGCTTGTACTGATGATGGTTCATTCTCATTCATCACAACTTGATTGTCCTCAAAGACAGGATAGATAGGCAAGTGTCCCTTATCCAACAAGTATGTGCCTGTGCCCATCTTTGAGTTTATCAACTCCTGGATCTGTGGGGCATATCCACAACTTCTTTTCTGGTCAGCTGCAGTCCTCTTGATAGTCTCAACTATAAGGCTCATGACCTTGAACTTATGTGGCACATCAAATATATGTAGCAAGTTAATTACATGGCCTCTGATTATTCTGTGATCACCAGACTTGGGAAAGAGAGTGTGCCTAAGGATCCAATTGATTGTAGGCATCCCTGACAGCAGGTGTTTTACTGACCCAAACTGGTGAGTCTCAAGATCATCTTCAGGAATCTCCTTGTACATGTTTGCCATTGAGTTGTGATCCATCTTCTTCTTGGCATAGACACCGAAGTCATCTTCTTCTTCCTTAGGAGCATTGATCAGATTTGCCCATTCCTCAATAGTTGAGTGATACCTTGTACCTTCAGACATCCATACTATCCTGCCATCTGGATAGAAGTGTGTTTTGGAGTAGAATTGCATTATGAGCTCCTCATTCCACTTTGTGAGCTTCTGCCCAACAAAGTCTGCAACTCCACAAGCACTGAAGCTTTCAAACACACCAGGATAGTGTTCCTCATTTTCCTTGATATACTTCCAGTCGACCCACCTCATTTCACACACTATAGGTTTCTTGTCCAACAACACTGTCTCATAGAAGTCCCGCTGTTCCTTTGTGTGGAACCTGTAATCAACAGCAGTCCTTCTCCTGGTAGCATATGGATCTGTCTCTCTCCATAGCCTCAACCCTGAGTCTCTCCTGATCTTCATGTTCTCAGCCACAGGCTGAGCATCATTGTGGTCTGGAATCTTGGGTTTGACCTTCCTCAGGACTTGTCCTTCATCACCTTCATCAGCAGCAACTTCAGGCACTGGGGCCTTGTTCTTCTCAGCAGCTGGTATACTCCTAGTATTCCTCTTAGGTGCACTCTTGGGCTTGGAGGCTGCTTTGGGTGCTTCTTTAGGCTTTGATGATGCAGCCCCTGTCCTGATAGCATCACCCATAAGCTTCTGTGCCTTGGGTGCTGGTGCAACAACCTCTTCTTCTTCTTCTTCCATCATGGAAGCCTTTCTAATCACTCTGGCCATGGTCTTCTTAACCCTTTCCTTCCTTTTCTTTCCTTCTGCAGTAGGCTCTTTGGGTTGAGATTCCAAAGATGCTTGAGAGGATGCTCTGGCCTTAGACATTGGTTGTCTTCCTGCTAGCCTTTTGATCTTCATCCCTGACTTAACTGCAGCTGAGTTATACTCCTTCTTAACCACTTTCTTCTTGGAAGTGGCCTCATCCTCAACTGCCACATAGTCTTCATCCTCAGACTCTGAAGTTCTCTTCTTCCTTGTTCTGGTGGCAGCTTTGGGTAAGTTGCTGGGAGTGCTCCTGCTACCATCATATGAACTGCTAGAGGGACTAGTGCCCTCACTCAGGTGAACCTGCTCCTCTGACCTGTTCTGGCTGTCACTCTGATCAGACATATTGCAAACACTGACAGCAGACCCTGTGAATAGATATAGATGAGATAGAGTGGATGAGCATCACAAAATGCAGAGGTTTTTGCAAAAGAATGAGTCAAAAACTTAGTTTTAGTTTTCCACAGAAAGCATTTCGGATCAACCGATTTGTAAACTCGGTGATACCGAAGCAGCTGTTGGAACCTAAACTAGTGAACTCGGTCAGACTGAGTAACAGTTCGGTGGCACCGAGACTGCTAGGGTTTCACAAAGTCCTGAACTCGGTCACACTGATTTACAATTCTCGGTCAGACCAAAAATTATATGTACAATGGCCTGAGCCGAATCGGTGGTACCGAGTTCCACAACTCGGATGGTCCGAGATGGTTTCGGCGGAAACCTAACCCTAAATTTTCAATTCAAATCTAATCTACAGAGTGTTTTGACTGGATAGAAGCGTTTCAATCATGGTAAGAATCATAATGAACACAATGTGCTAGGAATCGGACGGGGATAGCACTGTGATCGAGTCCATACCCTAGTTCGGCGATGAACTCGCTATGGCGGCAACGGCGAGAAAGATTTCCGTTGACGGCGGCGGAGACCAGCGACAGGAGGCGGGTGGCGACGAGGAGGACGATCCGGAGACCCAGGAGGCAGAGCGAGCTATGCGCGGGCGAAGGGGTTTCGGAGAAATTTCCAAAATTTTACCCGTGAGTATATATAGCCCGACCCTGTCGGTGTGACCGAGTGGAACAACTCGGTGGCATCGAGATGCATAACTGTTGACAGTTACAACAACTCGGTGTGACCAAAAAGTTCAAATCGGTTGCACCGAGATTGAAAACCTAGATCGACTTAGTGATCTCGGTATGACCAAAATGGAGGAATCGGTCAGACCAAAACACATAAAGAAGTTTTGGAAGTTTAAGTCTATGACGAATCGGGGACTCCGAGTGCTCCTCACACAGAGTGGTTCGAATCTGACTTGATCAAATTTTGTGATGTAGCATGAATAGAGTTTGAGACGAGAAAAGCATAGATAGCTAGAGAGGGTTCTTAGGCATTCTTGTCCATCCACTTGGCAAAAGAAAAGAAAACCAATCAATCAAAACAACAAGTGGATGTCCTCGAATGAGTGAAATATGCAATCAACATGCTCACACAATAAAATGGCAATTGAAATATATGGCAAAGCATGCACAACCAATTCTAGCATCTATCAAACAATTTGCGATGACTAGGTGATCTATATATGAGTATATTGACTTAGGAGTCAAATGAGAACATTTGATCATAGGTCATACTCATCGTTTAAGCACAAGTGGGGTTACCACTTTTACATAAAGCATTGTTGTGTTCACACCATTAGAGTTGCTTTAGCTCAATTCTTAGAGTAAAGCTCCCCCTAGATGTGAGATCCCCCCTAAGAGGGATGAACTAACCTTGGGTTTTGTCGATGATGACTTCATGTAGATGTTGAAGATGTGGATGCTCAATGTTGATGTAGATCATTTGAAGCTATCCATTGGAGTGAGTTGCACTTTCAATACCTACACGGGTTAGTCCCACAAGGAACAAACAAGGATATCCATAGACATAGAGTGATGCACACACAAAATGATGTCTATGAAAGCTTTTAGGTTACCTTGTCCCTTGTCTTACCAACAAGAGGGTTTGTGACTCCTTGAACTAGTGCAAGATGTGGAAGTTGATTGCACTTGTTCTTGCCAAGATGATAAGAGTGAAGTATGTTGGCGGAGTCACCCTCAAGAACTCTCTAGTTCTTCTTCTTCGGGATCCACACCATCTTGATGGGAATCCTCGGTGTTGTAGTTGTACTTGATGAAGTGGAACTTGAAGTAGTCTTGGGAACCCACTTGACCAAGGCCTTAGGAGCTTCTTCAAATGCATTAGTTTCCTCTTGAAGCTTGTCCTTACCTTTTTGCTTGTGGTCTTGTGGTGGAAGATCATCTTGAGCTTGTGTCCTTTTGAGAGAAGTAGGATCATACTTATCTTGTTGAGGAACAAACTTCATCTTAGGGTATTGATCTTCTTCCCACTCAACTCCATTGGCATTGAACTTTCGTTCAAAACCAACACCTTGATTCTTCCGGTGCCTTCCTTGCTTGCGTACAATTTCCTCGTGTAACATCCCAAATTTTCAATTTGGAATGCTGTACATTAGATCATCATTGCATATCATATTTTAATTTTCTTTTGGTTTGATCCTAGAAATTCTACGCAACTCAAGGACCCACGGAGAGAGTTGGGGATTTCGTTATTTTCATATTTGAGTTTTCTCAAATTTTGAGAATAGGATCATTTGATTTTGTTATTTTATCGTCAATTATTTCTATTGCAAAAAATATGAGAGAGGGAATAAAATGACTTTCCCAAAATAAAGAAATATTGAGGATTTAATAATAAAATCAAATAAGATTTTATTTCGGAGTTTTTCGTTATTTTATTTGAATTTAGGAAAAATGTGCGTTTTTCAAAATTGCATTTAGGCCCCAAATAAATGTTCACCTTGTGAAGCTTGATTTTAGAAGCCCGGGAAAATTTATTTCGGGATTTTTGGAGTCCGTTTAGTATTTCTTTTTATTTTTCTTCCACGCGTAATTATTCATAAAAAAACGAACCGACCTAACGGGCCGTGTCTGACTTGGACTCCGGACTGACTAGGCTATATTAGCCGGGGGGTGGGGGAGGCCCAGCCCCAGCCAAACCCTTGCCGAGCCGCCGCCGACACGCCGCCCGAGGTCGCCTCGATTTCCGCGCCGTTTTTTTCTAAAAACCGTTCGGTTTTTCCATCGTTTTTTTTAGTTTCGGTTTTTTTAAAATAGATCGGTTTTTCCGGTTTATTTAAATAGCGAGCGTTCGTCCGTTCGTTCATTCTAGCGAACGTTCATCGTTTTTCTTTTTCTCGGATTAAATCCGTG
This sequence comes from Triticum urartu, assembly GCF_003073215.2. Lineage (NCBI taxonomy): Eukaryota > Viridiplantae > Streptophyta > Magnoliopsida > Poales > Poaceae > Triticum > Triticum urartu. The sequence goes on along the minus strand of NC_053023.1, from coordinate 325,661,239 downwards.
ATTTTTCTGATCGCGATTCCTGATCCGATTTTCGTTTTAGTATAACTTTTCGCTCGTTTATCGGAATCAGGCGAATCAAGCGCCTGGAGTTTCGTTTCAAAACCCTCTATCCATTTAACCAACTTAAATAAGTTTTTGCTACTGTAAAATTTGCCTTAGATCCAGATTAGTAGAACGAAGTTGTTTTCTTTCGCCGTTTGACTTTTGTTGCTTCGTTCGATTTGATTCTTTTTGCAAACCGGAGTTCTTAAGTTGAACCTTCTGGTTAGATCTCTTATTTGAGTTTTACCCGTGCATTAGACGAGTACTTATTGTATGCTTGTTTGTTTGTTTGCAATAGAGTACCCGGAGTGCACCGCTTGTTACTTCGAATCGCTAGGTTTTCCGGATCATCAGCAAGGCAAGTAACACTTTGATCATACCTTTTCTACTACCCAATTTTATTGCATTAGATCAATCCTCACACATTGCATGATTAGGATCTAATTAAATTGTGGGATGGGAAGTAGTTGAGGTAGTACCTATTACCTGTTTATTTTCAAACCTTTGGGAGTTACTTCTACGTTTGCTTTTTATGTCTTGCTATGCTAGTAGACGTGGATTGGGTGAGTGATATCCATGAGAGATGTGAGTTTGTTAATTAATGGTTTATCTAAGGTGGCAACTTAAACACACATCTGGGTGGATTGAGGCACCTGGGTATTCCAAGACTTGCCTGTTTTCTTTTGGACCGCCACCCAGGCTCAAAGGGATCATGAGACTATTCATACTAGAAACTTCCGTGTGTAGCCACAAGCTATTATGGGCTCTAGCATAGTTGACTAGGTCGTGCGAACTCTTACAGTGGTAGACTAGCAGATGTAGGGGATGTAGGTGGTATGGTCTACCCAATCGTAAGGTGCTAGCGCTTCTGAAAGACTATGTCTCGGTCATCCGTCTTCTCAAACACCATGTAGTGCGAGAAACCAAACAGAGGCGATCGAGTCTTGTGGGGAAAAGTGTGCAAACCTCTACAGAGTGTAATAAACTAATCATGGTTAGCCGTGTCCCCGGTTATGGACAATCTTGAGTATCTAGTACTTGGATTATCATGTGAATCTCAACATGTTACTCTAAATTAATTTTGTGGGGTTTTGTTAATGATATTTTTAATTGGGATTGAGAATGTTGTCAACCATTCTCAATGTTTAACAACTACCATGATAGTTAAATAAATTTATTCCTTTGAAGTAGGGGAAAATTGGCTTTACGCAAAACTGTAACCATAGAGCTTTCCACCAGCCAGATATGCATATAGTATAGCTATTTCATTCCATTACTCTCTATGTGTTACCTTGCCAGCATATTCCATGTGCTGACCCGTTTCGGGCTGCAACGTTAATGTTGCATACTTTTCAGACGACGATTAAGGAGGTTTTAGGTTGTGGTTCTATACTCAGTGATGCCGTTGGAGTTGATGGACTCACTTATCTTCCAAGCCTTCCGCTGTTATCGTTATTAGATGGCCTTAAGCCATATTTATTGTAACAAGTTCTCTATTGAGACACTTGATGTAATAAGTGTGTGATTGCAACTCTATTATAAATCCTCCGAGTACTGTGTGGTGTCAGCATTACTGATCCAGGGATGACACCGGAGCACAGAGATCAGACTGTTTGAGGTCTGGTCGCTACACCTCGAATTGCTTACTTCTGGCAAGGCTCTTGTAAACACCTTTCTCTATAATTCCCTTCAATAAGCTATTTTCTTGCTCAAGTGTAACTTGGCTAAGAGAATCATTAGTGGAATCAACAGAACTACTAGAAGCAACAATATTGGATTTAGCATGATTATTGTTACTACTAGAGGAAGAATCTTTCTTGTTCTTGTTACTAGACTTGACTTGAGGCATGTAAGTGGATAAGAGTAAACGCTTGGCAATGTAAGAAGAACTTTTCTTACGAAGATCATCATTGATTGCTTTTAAGAACGCATGCTCTTGCTCAAGGTTGAGCTTTTCAAAGCGCAATTTCTCATGAGTCCTTAATAGTTCTCGATGATCTCCTAAGATAGTTTCATGAGCTAACTTCAGAGTGTTTAGTTCTTTAGTTAGAGACTCAATCTTCTCCTTATCATTGTCATTCGTTTCATCTTGATTAGCATGATTAATTGACGTTTCATCATAGTATTCATCACTAGAGTTGTCAACAAATAAATCATCATCACCTAACAAGTCATCTTCATCACTATTGAAATCAACATACTCGGGGTGTGATACCTTTGGGCCTTTAGCCATGAAGCATGTTCCAACTCCTTCATTTGGTGAGTCAAATATGTCGTAGGAGTTGGTTGTCACAAGTGCTAGACCGGCAACACCTTCATCTTGAGTATATTCGGAGTCGGAGTGATAGCTTCTCTCGGAGTGGTTGTCGGAGTCGGAGCCGGATACCCATTCACCAACATGAGCTTGATATCTTCGTTTTGTGTAGCTCCTTGATGACTTGTCCTTTCTTTCCGAATCCTTGCTTCTCCGTGAGGGTCTTCGTTCATAACGATCATCTCTACTCCTTCTTTCTCTAGATGGTGATTCTTCTCTTCTACTTCTTCTCTTGTAGGGGGCCGTACACTCATTGGAATAGTGTCCAGGCCTTCCACAATTGTAGCAGTTTCGCTCTCGACTAGAAGATCTTTTGTCATTGTAGGACCTTGACTTGGAGCTTCTCTCTTTGCTTCTACTCTTGTAGAACTTGTTGAAGTTCTTCACCATTAAGCTCAATTCTTCATTGAAGGTTTGTTTCTCACTCGATGATGTGGGGGCTTCACATGAGGCTTTGTAAGCACCACTTGATTTGTTGTGAAGTTCCTCTTTATCCTTGAGTGACATCTCATGAGCAACAATTCTTCCAATGACTTCCGTTGGCTTGAGATCTTTGTAATTGGGCATCATTTGGATCAATGTGCACATGGTATCATATTTTCCATCCAAGGCTCTTAGGATCTTCTTGATGATGAATCTATCTGTCATCTCTTCACTCCCTAAGCCGGCAATCTCATTTGTGATAAGAGCAAGCCTAGAGTACATTTCAGCGACACCTTCACCATCCTTCATTTTGAACTTGTCAAGTTGACTTTGAAGCACATCCAATTTGGATTCCTTGACGGAGTCGGTACCTTCATGCATATCAATCAAAGTATCCCAAATTTCCTTTTGCATTCTCAAGACGGCTGATTTTGTTGAATTCTTCGGGGCACAATCCGTTGAAGAGGATATCACAAGCTTGAGCATTGTATTATAGCATCTTCAACTCATCCGCGGTAGCTTCACGATTCGGTTCTCTCCCATCAAAGAATTCACCTTGCAAGCCAACACACACAATAGCCCAAACGGCAGGGTTATGTCCAATAATATGCATTTTCATCTTATGCTTCCAAGTAGCAAAATTAGTACCATCAAAGTAAGGACCTCTACGGTGATAATTTCCCTCGCTAGACGTCATACTCTCCTAGGTTGTGAAACCAAGGCTATGACCACCAAAAGCTATGGAAATCAAAGCAAATGGAGACCAAAGCTCTGATACCACTTGTAGGATCGAAAGTATGTCTAGAGGGGGGTGATTAGACTACTTGACCAAATAAAAATCTAGCCTTTTCCCAATTTTAGTTCTTGGCAGATTTTAGCTATCTTAGCACAAGTCAAGCAATCTCCACACAATTCAAGCAAGCATGCAAAAGAGTATATGAGTAGCGGAAAGTAAAGCATGCAACTTGCAACAATATAAAGGGAAGGGTTTGGAGGATTCAAACGCAATTGGAGACACGGATGTTTTTGTCGTGGTTCCGATAGGTGGTGCTATCGTACATCCACGTTGATGGAGACTTCAATCCACGGAGGGTAACGGTTGCGTGAGTCCACGAAGGGTCCACGAAGAAGCAACCTTGTCTATTTCATCATGACCGTCGCTGACGAAGTACTTGCCTCACTAGCGGTAGATCTTCATGAAGTAGGCGATCTCCTTGCCCTTACAAACTCCTTGGTTCAACTCCACAATCTTGTTGGAGGCTCCCAAGTGACACCTAGCCAATCTAGGAGACACCACTCTTCAAGAAGTAACAAATGGTGTGTTGATGATGAACTCCTTGCTCTTGTGCTTGAAATGATAGTCTCCCCAACACTCAACTCTCTCTCACAGGATTTGGATTTGGTGGAAAGAAGATTTGAGTGGAAAGCGACTTGGGAAGGCTAGAGATCAAGATTCATATGGTTGGAATGGTATATCTTGACCTCAACACAAGTATAGGTGGTTCTCTCTTAGAAAATGTGTATTGGAAGTGTAGGTATGTTCTGATGGCTCTCTCTATGAATGAAGAGTGGGTGGAGGGGTATATATAGCCTCCACACAGAATCTAACCGTTACACACAATTTTCCAAACTCGGTGGGACCGAATGATTAAACTCGGTCGGACCGATTCAACAAACCTAGTGACCGTTAGGATTTTCGGTGGGACTGAGATGAAACTCGGTAGGACCGATATGGTTAGGGTTAGGGCATAACGTAATCTCAGTGTGACCGATTACACAAACTCAGTGGGACCGATTTTGATAATAAGCTAACCAGAGAGTTGGTCAGGTAAACTCGGTGGGACCGATTCGCTCATCTCGGTGAGACCGAAATGTTACAGAAGGGAAACAGAGAGTTTACATTGCAATCTCGGTGGGACCGGTCGCTCATCTCGGTAAGACCGAAACGTTACGAAGGGAAACAGAGAGATTACAATCCCATCTCGGTGAGACCGAGATCCCTATCGGTGAGACCGATTTGCCTAGGGTTTGTGGCAGTGGCTATGACATTTGAAACTCGATGGCGCTGGATAGAAAGAATCGGTGGGGCCGAGTTTGACTTTTGGTTTAGGTCATATGTGGATGTAGGAAGTTAGTTGAGGATTTTGGAGCATATCACTAAGCACTTTGAGCAAGCAAGCCATTAAGCAACACCTCATCCCTCCTTGATAGTATTGCCTTTCCCTATAGACTCAATGTGATCTTGGATCACTAAAATATAAAATGTAGAGTCTTGATCTTGAAGCTTGAGCCAAACTTTTTGTCCTTAGAATTTTGAGAGATCCACTTTCCTCATCCATTCCATGCCATTCATTGAGCTTTTCCTGAAATATTAATCTTGGAATAATGTTAGCTCAATGAGCTATATGTTGTTAGGAATTACCAAAACCACCCAGGGATAGTTGCACTTTCACGGTGACGATGGTGATCATGACGATACTTCGGAGATGGAGATCACAAGTACAAGATGATGATGGCCATATCATATCACTTATATTGATTGCATGTGATGTTTATCTTTTATGCATCTTATCTTGCTTTGATTGACGGTAGCATTATAAGATGATCCCTCACTAAATTATCAAAGTATAAGTGTTCTCCCTGAGTATGCACCGTTGCGAAAGTTCTTCGTGCTGAGACACCACGTGATGATCGGGCGTGATAGGCTCTACGTTTAAATACAATAGGTGCAAAACAGTTGCACACGCGGAATACTCAGGTTAAACTTGACAAGCCTAGCATATAACAGATATGGCCTCGGAACACGGAGACCAAAAGGTCGAGCGTGAATCATATAGTAGATATGATCAACATAATGATGTTCACCATTGAAACTACTCCATCGCACGTGATGATCGGACATGGTTTAGTTGATTTGGATCACGTGATCACTTAGAGGATTAGAGGGATGTCTATCTAATTGGGACACTACTAGAAAAAGGGCTATATATGGGATTGACACTAATGGCGCACCAGACAAGCGGTGCGCCATTAGTATATACTAATGGCGCACCACCTTCTAATACGCCATTAGAGTTGAAACTACTAATGGCGCACCTGGCCCAGGGTGCGTCATTAGTATCAATTTTTTTTTGAACTAGTGCGCCTGTCCAAACATACTAATGGCGCATCCAGACACAGTGCGCCATTACTAATTGTAACTAGTAATGGCGCACCTGTCGGAAAGTGCGCCACTAATGTTGTTTTTTTATTATATTTTTTATTCCTTTTTTTGCAAAACTACTAATGGCGCACTGTTCCATCGTGCGCCATTACTAGTTTAAACTAGTAATGGCGCACTGTGGAACAGTGTGCCATTAGTATGTTTTTTTTGCTCAAGCAGAAATCAAAAAAAAAATACTAATGGCGCACCAGGGTGAGGTACGCCATTAGTATGGATGTACTTATGGCGCATCGAGGGGTGGTGCGCCATTAGTATTGTGCCGCCCCCATCCATATTTCCTCCCCGGCCCAAACCTATCCCCTCTCTCTCCCTCGCCCTTGCCCTCGATCCCCTTCCCCTCTCCTCTCCCGACGCCGCTGCCCCGCCGCCTCGACGCCGCCCCGATGCCGCCTCGACGCCTCGACGCCGCCTCGACGCCCCGACGCCGCCTCGACGCCCCGACGCCGCCTCGACGCCTCGACGCCGCTGCCCCGCCGCCTCGACGCCGCCTCGACGCCGCCCCGACGCCACCGAGGAGCACGACCTGGCGCAGGCGCACGGCGTGCAGGGCTACCCCACCCTCCTCTTCTTCATCGACGGCGTGCCCAGGGACTACTCCGGCGAGAGGACCAAGTGAGAAATTTCTGCAGATCCCCAATTCCCTCCCTGTTCCCGCTCCGCAGCTGCTGAGAATTTTGTTTTTGCTTTGCTGCAGGGACGCCATTGTCGCTTGGATCGGCAAGAAGCTGGGCCCTGCGGTGCAGAACCTCACCACCGTCGACGAGGCCGTGCTCGCCTTCCTCGACCACCTCTCGGTATGCAATGCGCCTTCTCCAGTGGCAGCAAAGTCAAACAAACCCAAAATTGGTTCAGTTGCAAACCATGTTACCCACATTGACCCAAAATTGGTTGAATTGCAAACCATGTGACCCAGATTGACCCAAGAATACAATGCTTGAATTGTGGCCAAACCGAGAACATGTGGCCATGTTACCCAAAATACAGTGCACCTAGTTTTCCCAATGCCTTTATTCTTCTGCTTGCTCACTACTAGATGAAATGTCAACCTGCATTTTCCATTTCCATGTTCTGAGAACAAATCCGAGATGTGCTCGTATGTTTAGCTCTCGGTACGCAATGCACCTTCTCCAAGCACAGCAAAGTCCAGCAACCCAACCTGCTTCAACTGCATCCATTACAAGCATAGTGTTCCTTTACAAGCATAGTAGAGCATAGTATGGATTCTAATGTTCAACTCTGACTAAACAGGTTCTGCAAACGGTCTTTTACTGCACTTGACTGAAGAAGTAGGTGTCTGCTATATCCTGCACTTGAGGTGAGTTGTGTTCTCAGGTTTACATTGCAATGGGCACTCTTCTTGTAAACACAAATTCAGATTTATATACTATATGTTGGCATGATTGTTTTTATTAGGCAGGACAGTGCAGTAGTTGATGTATCTTGGGTTGATTATAAAGTTGCTTGGGTTTAATATTACCTAGCATGATGATGTATCAATGTAGCATTAGCATATGATCCAAGTGCTAGTACTGCTAGTAAATAGCTAATACAGTTAATGAAGAAGAAAAAAAAACTGCTAGTACAGTTAATGAAGAAGAAAAAAAACTGCTACTACTGCTAGTAAATAGCATCAGACTGGATGTCTTTTATATATGGTACTGCTAGTAAATAGCTTCTTCTATATACTAATTTGCATCAAAGTGTAGAACAAAGCATCAGACTGAATAACTAACAGTGGGTAATTAACCTAACTATTCATTTTTCCTTAGGTTAATATTAAAATGTCCAGTGTATATATATTTGAAAATGATTGCTGCTAGATGTTAATTTGCTGGTACTAGCTAGAATTTGGCACTGAAAAGCAAAAGAAAAAGCTAATTAACTGCTGGGTAATAGCACTGGTACTAGGTAGCTAAAATATGTGTTCTGAAACACTGAGAGCAGAAACACTTACTACATACATATGCTCAAGAAACACTTACTAACCAGAAAAGGTTTTGACTTGAAATGTTAATAGCACAGAGAGCACCACAAGTTAAACACCTCAATCTGTTAGTATTTGTCTGCATTTTCTCACATTCTTCTTGTATCTGATCCAGTATTGCTTGTAGTGGTTTGTCCAAAATGTTGAATGATACTGCTTGGAGATGCATATATTGTTTCACCTCTTCACATGCCAATGTATTTTCCATGTTGTGATGTGAAGACAAACTCGCTACTCGCGGTCTCGAGACTTGTAATATAATGTTCTATCTTTGTTCGGTCTTTTCAATTCGGAGACTAATATGATGAATTGTATTCGGAGACTAATATGATGAATTGTATTCAGAGACTAATCTTCTATTGTATTCGATGAATCTGTTGTTGATGTGTGCTGTCTATATTTTGTCCAATTATACATTTTGTAACCTGTGCAAAAAAACAGAAAATAAAAAAATAAAAAAAACCTAATATTCATACTAATGGTGCATCACATCACAGTGCGCCATTAGTATGCCAAAGGATACTAATGGCGCATCATTAAACAGTGCACCATTAGTATGCCGAAGTTACTAATGGCGCATCTTGTTGTTGTGCGCCATTAGTATGCCAAAGCACATGGGTATACATGGCCCCCTGGGAGGCATACTAATGGCGCACTGTTGTATATACTAATGGCGCATCTGAGGTCCGTCATTAGTATACCAGATACTAATGGCGCACCAGTGGTGCACCATTAGTAAAATATACTAATGGCGTGGCACTAATGGCGCACCAGTAATGCGCCATTAATGGCCAAATTAGGTGCGCCATTAGTAGGCCTTTTCCTAGTAGTGGGAGTTCTTAAGTAATATGATTAATTGAACTTTAATTTATCATGAACTTAGTCCTAGTAGTATTAGCATATCTATGTTTTAGATCAATAGCTCGCGTTTAGCTCCCCTGTTTTATTTTTGATATGTTCCTAGAGAAAACTAAGTTGAAAGATGTTAGTAGCAATGATGCGGATTGGATCCGTGATCTGAGGTTTATCCTCATTGCTGCACAGAAGAATTATGTCTTTGATGCACCGCTAGGTGACGAACCTATTGCATGAGCAGATGCAGATGTTATGAACATTTGGCTAGCTCAATATGATGACTACTTGATAGTTTAGTGCACCATGCTTAAACGACTTAGAATAGGGACTTCAAAGACGTTTTGAACGTCATGAACCATATGAGATGTTCCAGGAGTTGAAGTTAATATTTCAAGAAAATACCCGAGTTGAGAGATATGAAGTCTCCAACAAGTTCTATAGCTAAAAGATGGAGGAGAATAGCTCAAGCAGTGAGCATGTGCTCAGATTGTCTAGGTAGTACAATCACTTGAATCAAGTGGGAGTTAATCTTCCAGATAAAATAGTGATTGACAGAATTCTCTAGTCACCATCACCAAGTTAGTAGAACTTCGTGATGAACTATGATATGCAAGGGATAACGGAAATGATTCCCAAGCTCTTTGTAATGCTGAAATCGACGAAGGTAAAAATCAAGAAAAATATCAAGTGTTGATGATAGACAAGACCACTAGTTTCAAGAAAAGGGCAAATGGAAGAAGGGGAACTTCAAGAAGAACGGCAAGCAAGTTGCTGCTCAAGTGAAGAAGCCCAAGTCTGGTCGTAAGCCTGAGACTAAGTGCTTCTACTGCAAAGGGACTGGTCACTAGAAGCGGAACTGCCCCAAGTATTTGGCGGATAAGAAGGATGCCAAAGTGAACAGAGGTATATTTGATATCCAGATTATTGATGTGTATTTTACTAGTGTTCGTAGCAACCCCTCGGTATTTGATACTGGTTCAGTTGCTAAGAGTAGTAACTCAAAATAGGAGTTGCAGAATGAACATAGACTAGTTAAGGGTGAAGTGACGATGTGTGTTGGAAGTGGTTCCAAGATTGATATGATCATCATCGCACACTCCCTATACTTTTGGGATTAGTGTTTAACCTAAATAAGTGTTATTTGGTGTTTGCGTTGAGCATGAATATGATTTGATCATGTTTATTGCAATACAGTTATTCATTTAAGTAAGAGAATAAATTGTTGTTCTGTTTACATGAATAAAACCTTATATGGTTACACACCCAATGAAAATGGTTCGTTGGATCTCGATCGTAGTGATACACATATTCATAATATTAAAACCAAAAGATGCAAAGTTAATAATGATGGTGCAATTTATTTGTGGCACTGCCGTTTAGGTCATATTGGTGTAAAGCGCATGAAGAAAATCCATGCTGATGGGCTTTTGGAATCACTTGATTATGAATCAGTTGATGCTTGCGAACCATGCCTCATGGGCAAGATGACTAAGACTCCGTTCTCCGAAACAATGGAGCGAGCAACTGACTTATTGGAAATAATACATACTGATGTATGCGGTCCGATGAGTGTTAAGGCTCACGGCAAGTATCGTTATTTTCTGACCTTCACAGATGATTTGAGCGGATATGGGTATATCTACTTAATGAAACACAAGTCTGAAACATTTGAAAAGTTCAAAGAATTTCAGAGTGAAGTGGAGAATCATCGTAACAAGAAAACAAAAGTTTCTACGATATGATCGCAGAGGTAAAATATTTGAGTTAAGAGTTTGGCCTTCAGTTAAAACAATGTGAAATAGTTTCACCACTCACGCCACCTGGAACACCACAGTGTAATGGTGTGTCCGAACGTCATAACCGTACTTTATTAGATATGGTGCGATCTATGATGTCTCTTACCGATCTACCACTATCGTTTTGGGGTTATGCATTAGAGACAGTTGCATTCACATTAAATAGGGCACCATCTAAATCCGTTGAGACGACACCATATGAACTATGGTTTGGCGACAAACCTAAGCTGTCGTTTCTTAAAGTTTGAGGTTGCAATGCTTATGTGAAAAAGTTTCAACCTGATAAGCTCTAACCCAAATCGGAGAAGTGCGTCTTCATAGGATACCCAAAAGAAAATGTTAGGTACACCTACTATCACAGATCCGAAGGCAATATATTCGTTGCTTTGAATGGATCCTTTCTAGAAAAGGAGTTTTTCTCAAAAGAAGTGAGTGGGAGGAAAGTAGAACTTGATGAGGTAACTGTACCTGCTCCCTTATTGGAAAGTAGTTCATCACAGAAATCTGTTCCTGTGACTACTACACCGATTAGTGAGGAAGCTAATGATGATGATCATGTAACTCAAGTTACTACCAAACCTCGTAGGTAAACCAGAGTGAGATCCGCACCAGAGTGGTACAATAATCCTGTTCTGGAGGTCATGTTACTTGACCATGACGAGCCTACGAACTATGAGGAAGCGATGATGAGCCCAGATTCTGTGAAATGGCTTGAGGCCATGAAATCTGAGATGAGATCCATGTATGAGAACAAAGTATGGACTTTGATTGAATTGCCCAATGATCGGCGAGCCATTGAGATTAAATGGATCTTCAAGAGGAAGACGGACGCTGATAGTAGTGTTACTATCTACAAAGCTAGAATTATCACAAAAAAGTTTTCGACAAGTTCAAGGTGTTGACTACGATGAGAGTTTCTCACTCGTATCTATGCTTAAGTCTGTCCGAATCATGTTAGCAATTGCCGCATTTTATGAAATCTAGCAAATGGATAAACAAAACTTCATTCCTTAAGGGATTTATTAAAGAAGAGTTGTATATGATGCAACCAGAAGGTTTTGTCAATCCTAAAGGTACTTACAAAATATGCAAGCTCCAACGATCCATCTATGGACTGGTGCAAGCATCTCGGAGTTGGAATATACGCTTTGATAAGTTGATCAAAGCATATAGTTTTATACAGACTTGCGGTGAAGCCTGTATTTACAAGAAAGTGAGTGGGAGCACTACAGCATTTCTGATAAATATATGTGAATGACATATTGTTGATCGGAGATAATGTAGAATTATTCTGCAAAGCATAAAGGAATGTTTGAAAGGAGTTTTTCAAAGAAAGACCTCGGTGAAGCTGCTTATATATTGAGCATCAAGATCTATAGAGATAGATCAAGACGCTTGATAAGTTTTTCAATGAGTACATACCTTGATAAGATTTTGAAGTAGTTCAAAATGGAACAGTCAAAGAAGGAGTTCTTGCCTGTGTTACAAGGTGTGAAGTTGAGTAAGACTCAAAACCCGACCACGGCAGAAGATAGAGAGAGAATGAAAGTCATTCCCTATGCCTCAGCCATAGGTTCTATAAAGTATGCCATGCTGTGTACCAGACCTATTGTATACCCTGCCCTGAGTTTGGCAAGGGAGTACAATAGTGATCTAGGAGTAGATCACTGGACATTGGTCAAAATTATCCTTAGTAGAATAAGGATATGTTTCTCGATTATGGAGGTGACAAAAGGTTCGTCTTAAAGGGTTATGTCGATGCAAGTTTTGACACTGATCCAGATGACTCTAAGTCTCAATCTGGATACATATTGAAAGTGGGAGCAATAATCTAGAGTAGCTCCGTGTAGAGCATTGTTGACATAGAAATTTGCAAAATACGTACGGATCTGAATGTGGCAGACCCGTTGACTAAACTTCTCTCACAAGCAAAACATGATCACACCTTAGTACTCTTTGGTTGTTAATCACATAGCGATGTGAACTAGATTATTGACTCTAGTAAACCCTTTGGGTGTTGGTCACATGTCGATGTGAACTATGGGTGTTAATCACATGGTGATGTGAACTATTGGATTAAATCAGATGGAGATGTGAACTAGATTATTGACTCTAGTGCAAGTGGGAGACTGAAGGGAATATTCCCTAGAGGCAATAATAAAGTTATTATTTATTTCCTTATATCATGATAAATGTTTATTATTCATGCTAGAATTGTATTAACCGGAAACATAATACATGTGTGAATACATAGACAAACAGGGTGTCACTAGTATGCCTCTACTTGACTAGCTCGTTGATCAAAGATGGTTATGTTTCCTAACCATAGACATGAGTTGTCATTTGATTAACGGGATCACATCGTTAGGAGAATGATGTGATTGACTTGACCCATTCCGTTAGCTTAGCACTTGATCGTTTAGTTTGTTGCTATTGCTTTTTTCATGACTTATACATGTTCCTATGACTATGAGATTATGCAACTCCTGTTTACCGGAGGAACACTTTGTGTGCTACCAAACGTCACAACGTAACTGGGTGATTATAAAGGTGCTCTACAGGTGTCTCCGAAGGTACTTGTTGGGTTGGCGTATTCCGAGATTAGGATTTGTCACTCCGATTGTCGGAGAGGTATCTCTGGGCCCACTCGGTAATGCACATCACTATAAGCCTTGCAAGCATTGCAACTAATGAGTTAGTTGCGGGATGATGTATTACGGAACGAGTAAAGAGACTTGCCGGTAACGAGATTGAACTAGGTATTGAGATACCGACGATCGAATCTCGGGCAAGTAACATACCGATAACAAAGGGAACAACGTATGTTGTTATGCGGTCTGACCGATAAAGATCTTCGTAGAATATGTAGGAGCCAATATGGGCATCCAGGTCCCGCTATTGGTTATTGTCAAGAGAGGTGTCTCGGTCATGTCTACATAGTTCTCGAACCCGTAGGGTCCGCACGCTTAACATTCGTTGACAATATAGTACTATGAGTTATGTATGTTGGTGACCGAATGTTGTTCGGAGTTTTGGATGAGATCACAGATATGACGAGGAACTCCGGAATGGTCCGGAAGTAAAGATTGATATGTGGATAGTAGTGTTTGATCTTCGGAAGGGTTCCGGAATTCACCGGAAGGGGTTCCGGATGTTTCCCGAAATGTTTGGGCACGAGAACACTTTATCTGGGCCAAAGGGCAAGCCCACGAGGCTTTTGGAAAGTGCAAAAGGAAATTTTGCGGAGACCAGAGGCTAGACGCCAGGAACCCTGGCGTCTAGGGGGTAGACGCCGGGAACCCTGGCGTCTAGCCTTGGAGTCCGAGAAGGACTCTTGCCTTTCGGGTGAAACCGACTTTGAGGAGGCTTTTACTCCAAGTTTCGACCCCAGGGCTAAACATATAAATAGAGGGGTAGGGCTAGCACCAAGGAGACATCAAGAAACATGAAGCTGTGTGTCGGCAACCCCGTCCCCTCTAGTTTATCCTCCGTCATAGTTTTCGTAGTGCTTAGGCGAAGCCCTGCGGAGATTGTTCTTCACCAACACCGTCACCACGCCGTCGTGCTGCCGGAACTCATCTACTACTTTGCCCCTCTTGCTGGATCGAGAAGGCGAGGACGTCACCGAGCCGAACGTGTGCAGAACTCGGAGGTGCCGTGCTTTCGGTACTTGGATCGGTCGGCCGTGAAGACGTACGACTACATCAACCGCATTGATATAACGCTTCCGCAAACGGTCTACGAGGGTACATAGACAACACTCTCCCCTCTCATTGCTATGCATCACCATGATCTTGCGTGTGCGTAGGAATTTTTTTGAAATTACTACGTTCCCCGACACATCGACCATGTCAGTGCAGGCGCACCCTCCTCGCGGACCTTTCCCCGGCGAGGCCAAAGAGGACCGCCCGTAGAGAGAAAGAGAGAGTTCTTGGGAAGGGCGTGGGACTACTCCGAGTAGGTCAACGAGGACGTGCGTCGTAACGTTGAATCAACCATTGGCACCCCCACCTACCCGTTGCCCTCGCCTACTTTGGCCACATGTCGATGGCCGCCTGGGCAGAAAGGAACGCAGCGCTTACGCCGGCCTTCAAGAATGTGGCCTTACTCCGCATTAAGGACACACATGCGTTCGTCGGCTACGTGGCCGCGAAAGTCACGGCCGCTGAAGCCTCCCCCGCCTGTGAGGTCACTTCCAAGAGGAGGAAGAGCCCGTAGTTTTAAGGCTGTTCAAATACTAGTTGTAATCCTCCTTGAAATCCATCTGGTAAATCTTAGTTGAAATCTAGCACGAAAGAACTTCCACTGTTGAGATGGGGAAGGAAGGAACATATCAATATGAAGCTAATTTCAAAAGTTTGTTGTTTTATTGTTTTGGAATTGCTAGTGAATTCGGAAAATTGCCACAGTTCCTCTCCAAAACTGAGCATTGTAACATTGAAACTAGTTTGCACCGAATTTCCTAAAAGAGCACAGTAATTGGCACTTACCGCTTGCCAATGGGCCAGTTTGAGAGTACCTTGAGTCCTTGACAATAAATGAAAAAATACCACTGACGACCAAACCAAACCTAACATTGAATATCTCCACACCACCGTAAATACATGGCATCCTCATTAGTACCATAGCTCCAACTTCTAAGATACTCCCTCCAATCGAAAATGTAGATAGCCTACCATTCTCTACTTTTAGCTAAATGTTAGTCGTATTAGGTTTTTGAAGGAACTTTTACATCTTTTTCTCTCTCTGCTCTGGCCCCTCAATTTCTATAACTCCTCTCATCCCCACTTAAGTTCTCCTAATCTCCTGCAAACACCATGGAGAAGCCAAACCACCTCAAAAATCGTGTGCCTGTGAAGGAAAGTCCCCTCTGGAGAAGGTGGTAAAGTCTAGCGCAAAAATGTCAATATGATCCATTAGGATGATGGTGTTGAAGCCTCCCACATCAATGGCAAGAAGTCCAGTTTGGATGGTGATACTGACACATTTGGTTTGAAGGATAAAGAACCAAATTTGTTGTCAGTAAATTCAGATATAAATAAGCAAAATTTGACTTTTGCTAGAAACCAAGGGCAATTAAAAAATTTAGGGATCATTTTCTCAACATCTTCAAAACGACAAGATTGACCCCTTTGTTGGGATGAAACGTCACACCTTTCGAAGTGCATTTCCCTATTCAAATTGATCATATAAACGTTGTAATCTGAAGTCAATTTCTTGCCACTCATGCACGAGGCTTCAGCACCATCCTCCAAACTGATCTTCTTGTCATTGCTGCTGCGAGCTTCAGCACGGGTATGTGCAGGAGAATAGGAGAACTTAAGTGGGGATGAGAGGAGTGATCGCCTCTGGATGAGGAAGACGAGGGGAATGGGATGGAATAAATAATGGCTAGGACTGGTTATTGGGCCTTAATTACTGTGTTGGAAATGTCAAATCTTCCATTGACCAAGTGAAATTAAGAAAGGGTAAACAGAGAAAAAGATGTATAAGTTCCTAAAAACCATTTGGATCGAAGCAAGTACAAATTAGGCTACATGTGTTCAGGTACAAAGAAACCAAAACATCCCGTATGTTGATAAGTTGATTTGGTGTTCCAATCACCTGGCACAATAAATAGTATTGTACCATCTAGATTATTACTCCCTCCGTCCGAAAATACTTGTCAAAAAAATAGATAAAAATGGATGTATCAAGAACTAAAATACGTCTAGATACATCCATTTCTCCGACAAGTATTTTCAGACGAAGGGAGTACACAAGAACATGCATGAGAAAAGAGCGAGTTTTGTACAAACCTGATGGAAGCAATTATTCCAGCTGGCACTACCTTTCTTGTTTTCATGTATCTTATTCCCATAACTATTGTTAATGCTGCAGCACAAACTGTTCAACAATAACCTGATAAGATAATGTTTTACTAATGAAAGAAAACAGAAGTCTACAACATTCACTAGTGAAACATCGTCAACTGGAACTACAACATGGTCGTTGAACGGGGGCTCAATTCCAGAACGAAGCTCTCAAACATGACATTCCCAAAACAATTGTTGCAAATAATATCAAGTAAGTTTTCCTTTTTCTTTATGTGGATTGACTCACTGCAGATGATCCAACAAGAAGGCCAACTGGAACATCACAAGAATTGCCATTAAATATCCATGTAACAACATAGGCAAGTGTAAGCACTAGCAAAAGAAACGGTTTTGCTTTCGCGAGAGGCACGATTTTGTTTCCGCGAGAGGTACGGTTGTGCTTTCGCGAGAGTCACGGCCGTGCCTCTCAGAAAGAAAAAAAATACGCGTTTTCGTTTTTTTTCTTTCGCGAGAGTCACGGTTTTGCTTCCGTGAGAGGCACGGTTGTGCTTTCGCGAGAGTCACGGTTTTGCTTCCACAAAAGGCACGGGCGTGCCTCTTTCGGAAAGGGAAAAAACCGTGCTCCTTGTTTCGGTTTTTTCGCATGGTTTTTTTCGTCCGGTTTTGTTCGTGAAAAAAAAGTTTATCAAAACCTATCAATATGGGATCTAATTTTGAAGATCTCGACGTGATGAATCCAATAGTGAAAACGATTCGAGATTTGGACTCACGGTTTAAAAGATAAAACGTTTCGAACAAACGGATCTACAAAAAAGGAAAACTTCTAGGTTGCGACAAGTGGCATGCTACATGTGCGTCACTTGTCATGACCTGGAAAAATGAAGTGTTTTTGCAACGAGTACTCCTTAATTAGTGATTTCGCCTATATGCCGCATTTTGCGGCCAATAGGTCGCGCGGCGCATAGGTGTCATGCAACTAGGCTGGCCCGTTCGTTGTCCTTCAAGGAATGAAAAATTCGCAAAAAAATCTTGTGATGTATACACGATAGGACTCGAACCCCCGACCTTCCATAGTTGCACGTGATGCTGTAGCCACTGTGCCAAACTAATTACTGTAGCAGAATAGCAGCGGGATCCTAAATAAACTAGGACGCGTCTAGGGAGCAGTCGGCTGCTCCCTAGCGTTCCCTAGCAGCCCTTCCAAAATAGTAATTTTCTGTCCCCCCTGTCTAGGATAGGAAAGTACCTGGCCCCCGCTCCCGATTCCTCGCACCATCGAGCCACGGAACTCACCTGATCCTCCCTCCCCACGTGTTTCCCTCCTCCACCCCTTGGGCGTCTCCCCACCAAATCGCCCAGCCCCATCTTCTTCTCTCCCAACCCACAAAGGGACAACTCCCAGATACAGAAAACTCTCCACAATCCTCCAATGGTGGTTGGTTTAGGATTTGTTCTCCAGGCAATTCCTATTGACTAAGGGTAGAAAAAGCACAGAAAAAGGTCAGATCTAGCTTTCACTTTCCCCCATGATTGTGTGCCTCTTTCATCCTTGTCCCCTGGGTTACTGAAGAACACAAGCCTTCCTTTACCTTTCCCCATGATCTGCACAAGGCTGCAGTTCGAAAAAATGTGTAAGAACATGTACTGGATAAAAAAACAGAAATACAAAGTTGCATAGGTGCTATTAATTGCTGCAAATGTCAGATTTTTTGCCCAATTGCTTTGATGGATTTGTTGTTCTGCTTAATAAGTTGGTAGAAACACAAGTATGTTTGCTGGTAAAGCAACTTGCTTGGCCTGTTTTGAGCAACTATAGATCGTAAGCAAGGTGCGTGTAGATGTTTAGGCAAGCTTCAAGCCCTATTGGGGCAAATCCAGGAGTGTTGTGCCACAACTGGTTGTTTAAAGCAAGTTAAGTGTTATGGTTAGGCAACTTACATGTTAAGATTAAGCAAAAAGGGTGGGGAGTCAATGTAAAAAAGGCTGGTTGAAGGAAAATAATGGTAGGCAAGTTTGAGGGTTTGTTTGGGCAAAATTAGGACAAATGTGAAGCAAGAAATACCGGTATGGGTATTATGAAGCAAAACTCCAGATGTTTTTAGCCAGCTAAGTGCTACTTCCTCCGTCCGAGAAAGCTTGTCCCAAACTTGTCTCTCAAATGGATGTATCTAGCACTAACTTGGCGCTAGATACATCCATTTGAGGGACAAGCTTTTTCGGATGGACGGAGTATGTTTTAGGCAACTTACATGTTATGTTTAAGCAAAGGATGAAAATGATGTGTAACAAAACTGGTTGCAAGAAAACAATGGTAGGCAAAGTTTTAGGGCTTGTTTTGTGCAAATTCAGTAGTACTATGAATCAAACATGAAACTGGCATGGGTGTTCTTCTGAAGCAAAATTTCAGGTGTTTTCGGCAACTTTGGTGATATGTTTAGGCAACTTACATGTCATGATTAAGAAAGAAAGAAATGAATGTAAAAAAAGATGGTTGAAGAAAAATAAGGTTAGGCAAGAAAGGATTACTACTATGCAACAACTGTTGTCATATAGAGATAGATTTATGGTACCTGGTGTCAGAAATTGACTGAAAGTGACTTGAGCTTGGCCTTGTTGAACAGGTACAAGAAGTTTATTCAGCTTGAAAAGACTTGCAGGCGATGCCCTGTTCTCTTATTCTAGAAGAAAAATACAACAACAGATGAAACATGTGTATTTCCTGGACAGTTAGGCAATTTGACATCAGAACTTGGGAAGTGTTGATCAAAAGTGAAGCAACTGTGTATTACCTCGTTAGATCCGGTCTTTTGACATTTTGCTTTTGATGGTTGTTCCATGACAGTGTCTTTCTTAGAATTTCAATCACCATATGTGGAAACACTCGAATTGCTGTTGATGTCCAACAGACGTTTGCCACTAGCAGCAATCTCCTTTCTTCCTCAACGCTGGTACCCAATAAAGGGTGTGCTTCTCTGGCCCTGCAACAAGAACACGCAACAAGTTAAAAGTACACACAACAAGTTTATTGAATCTTTTTTCGGACACACCTCGTGATGATCTTCAATCACATGTGAGGGATCAGCATCACGATTAACTGCATAATGATCTTCTTGAATGCTATTTTTGCTTGGTTCATCCATTAGTTCCTACTACACAAAAAGAAAAAGAGTGCATTCAGATGACTTTCTGGATATCGTCTCTCGGATACTGGCAACTCACATACCAATTCTAGGCAAGTAAACCCAAAAAAACAGGCGAATCGCCTTCCAATGCGCACCGAAAAATAACAAAAACATGACTCATCTGAGGCATCTGTTGTTGTTAACGTACCCAGATCATCATGGACAAAATCATCTGAGGCATGTGTTGTCATTGACATGAGGCGCCTCAAAAATGAAAGCACGTGGCTGTAAAAAACAGGGGGGAGAATACCCCCATTCGGCACCCCCAATTAAAAAAATCCCAATGTAGCAAAACAAGAGATAAAACATACAATGATAATGTGTTGTCACATTTAAACTTCAAGTATAAAATTACCCCAATTATTATGAAATGTTAAGGAAAATAAATGAAGAGCAAGGTTCATGTGTTATTTGAGGCAACTACATACGAAATTTGAGGCAATTATTATGAAAAAATAACAAACACATGGAGACTACTAACCAGTATATGCACCACATATAAAAAATGATTGAAAGGTAGCAACTCGTATTGGGTTTGTAGGCAATTTCCATAGATAATGTAGCAACCTCATCAGCTTGCTAGCCGAATTAAAATAAATAGCGAAAGTCAGGAGCAACTACAACTTGGTTTGTAGGCAATTTGCATACAAGTTTCAGGCAAATAAATGTGGACCTATATTATGCGGAACATCAAGTTGTGTTGTGTCCCATGGACAAATGCTTTAGTTATTGCAGGCAAGTTGTGCTCTAATCTAAGCAAATTGCATACTATATCCAAGAAAACCAGGTTTTCTTTAGAGAAGGGATTAAAAGGCAGCAACTCATACTGGGTTTGTAGACAATTTCCATAGATTCTGCAGCCAACTCATTAGCTTGCTTTCCGAAGAAAATAAAATAGTGGATACAAACAGCCCGTTGACCCATTAAGCAAGTCCAATAGCAGGAACAAGGCAACTACTAACAAAAAAATCATGCAAGTTTGAGCAAGTCCAATAGAAGAAATGAGTATAATAGCTCAATATCATTGTTTTTAAGGCGTCCTGCATTGGATGCTTAGGCGACGCTTAAGCGATAAGGCGCCCGGGCAGCGCCTTACAAATATGCCCGCCTTAGGCGTCGCCTAGGCGCTAGAGCGGGTGGTGCTCGCCTTAGGTCGCCTTACCGCCTTAAAAACAATGCTCAATATAAATCTTGTTTTCCCCGCTTTATTATATGCTGTAATCACTTGGACACAGATAAGCAAATATCTATCAAGTTCTCATACATGACACATGTATAGTGGCTAAAAAAGAATTAGAATGATAACGAAACAACAGATTACTTAATAATGCAGTCTCTTTTTTGCCATGTGTTATGAATATAATCATAGTAGAGAGTTTATACTTGCTACTATCATCTCTCCGAACTATCACAGCAGATCAACCCAAGCCAATGCACCTTGTGCTAAGAAACATCATCACGCATAGGGGAAGCACAATTACAGAAATGGAAGGAGAGAAAGGAAAAAAATACTCCTTTAAATTGCAGCCATCACCAGCAACAATTCAAGAGAAAGGCACCAACACCATCATCCACCTGCTACCTCGGTGCAATTTTTCTGCTCCAGACCTCCAGTTCAAGCTACAGCCAGCACCTGTACACGGTCACAAGTAAAAGTTCAGATATCGGAGCTGGGGCAGCTGTAGGATGCAGCAGGAGATAGCAGTAGGGAGAAGGAGGTGCACCAGCAGTTAGCAGCAGGAGGTCGAGGCCATCCCTGATGTGGCCTGCGGCGAGATGCTTGAGAGGAAGAGGCCCGCTACAACGGCGTCGGTGCCAGCGCCACTGTACGAGGAGCGTGGGGGTGGTGCGCGCTCGCCTTCCTCATGGAGATGGGTGTGCACTCGCCTTCGGAGGACGTGAAGGCGGCCAACACGGACACGGCCTTGTCGCGGGAGGCTGGGAGGAGGTCGCCGGAGTCGAGAATCGCGGCGACCGCGAAGGCGACGGCAGCAAGGAGCCGACGGATTCGGCGAGCGAAAATCTAGGGCGGGGGAGAAGCCTGTGGATCTGTCACCTTGGCCGCTGACGCCGGCTGGGGAGACAAGCAGGCGCTCGCGGAGTGCGGCGCGGCCGGCGCCGCGGATCGACGAACGCAGCGGTGGATTTGGGAGAAGAAACAGGCGTGCGCTTGTGGATGTGAGAGTGTGGGTTGGTTGGGGCCCACTTCCGCTGTGTGTTGTTCGTTCGCGTTTCCCTTCGCTCCGTAAAACCCGACCACGGAACACCTGGCGATCGGGATCCTGATCGGATGGCTCGTAAGGGTGTGTGCTCAAGACCTTTAAATAGCAAAGTTTTGCTTTAAAGAATTTAGGAATAAACTAAGGCAGGGCGAAAAATAAAAAACAATTCAGCCAATTCCATATATTAAAACTTGTGGCGCAAGGGATCGAACTCAAGTCCTCCGAACAAGGAAGCATGTCAGTAGCAACTGTACTATATACGTAATATTTATAGTGAGTACAATGGCAGCCCGGAGTATATGAACTATAACCTGTTGCACATTAAAAACTTATTTTAAAATTTGAAGCATAATATAAAAAAACCCTTTTTGAAATGCAAAAATTATAAGGGGACTCAAAAAAATCTAAAAACAAAAAGGAACAAAAATTGAATACGTGAATATATATAAACTACAGACTACATTTCATGAACATAAAAGTATTTTGAAACAAAAACAAAATTAGGAAACTGAACATTTTCCAAAATAAAACTATTTTTACAAAAAATGATCATTTTTTAAATTTGTGAACAAATTTTGAAATATGACATTTTGTGAATATGTGAACAAATTTTATGAAAGAAAATAAATTTTGAATTTCCCAAACAATTTTCGGAAACATGAACATTTTTAGAATTTGTGAACAATTTTTTAAAGCACGAACGATTTTTGAATATTGAGAACAAATTTGGAACCTCGAACTATTTTTTGAAGCACGAACATTTTTTTAATCTTGAGAATAAATTTTGAAACGGAGAACAATTTCAAAAAATATTGAATAAATTTGGAAGCACAAAAATGTTTCCAATCTTGAGAAGAAATTTTGAAACGGGGAACAATTTTGAAAAATCCCGAACAAATTTGGAAGCGCAAATAATTTTTGAATATGTGAACAAAAAATTGAAATCCGGTACATTTTCTGAATTTCAAAAGTTTTGAACTTTTTTGGGTAAGGAGAACAATTTTGCATTTGAGAACATTTTTTCAAAAACTAAACATTTTTTGGAAACATGAACAAAATATAAAATTTTTGATTTTTTATAAAAGAGAAGAAAAGAAAAGGAAATAAAAAATAAAATCGTAAACATTTTTAAAAAGAAAAATAAACTTGAAAAAGAAAAGGAAATAGAAAAACAAAAAATTAAAAAGAAACAGAAACGAAAAAGAAACAAAAAATGAAAAAGAAACAAAAAATGAAAAAAAAATGAAAACCAATAAGAGAAAAAGAAAACAGTTCATGAAATCTTCTAGAAGGTTCACAAAACCAGAGTGGGGCAGTTCCTAAGCTATGTACGTAAGTGGGCCAGCCCAAAGCATTGCTCGGTCGCTCGCCCCTGTGCGAAGTGCCGACAGTTTGCCACA
The DNA here is from genome assembly GCF_003073215.2 of Triticum urartu. Classification (NCBI taxonomy): domain Eukaryota; kingdom Viridiplantae; phylum Streptophyta; class Magnoliopsida; order Poales; family Poaceae; genus Triticum; species Triticum urartu. The sequence continues at coordinate 325,637,982 of NC_053023.1, read as the reverse complement.
ATGAGCGGCCGATAGGATTTTCCAGCGATTCGTTGGCATTTCCTATTCGGCGCTGTAGGCGCCCAATACAGCATATTTTGCAAATGGGCGCACAACTTCTCCTCTGGGCCGGCCCATCTTCCCATTTTTTTTTTCTGTTTTTAACGCCTAAGCATCCGGTGTGTTTAAAACCGCCGACCTCCTAGTCCGTCGTGCGCAGCAGTAACCACCCCACCATCCTAACGTGATGTGCTTAGTTACATCTTCTTCATGCGTAGCAGTAACCACCCCACCATCCTAACGTGATCCGCCGATTTCCTATTTTTATTTTTTCTTGTTCCTTTTTTCTTTTTTACTTGGAAATGTTTTGTTCGGTTTTCTATTCTTTTTCTTTTTGCTACATTCAATGATTTTTTTTTCAAAATTGAATGAACTTTTTTCAAAACCGAACGAACTTTTTTCAAAATCAATGACCTTTTCTCCAAAATTGTTTAACCTTTTCTCAGAATTGAATAGCTTTTTTTCAAAATGATGATTTTTTTCAAAATCGATGACTTTTTTCATTTTCGTGGACTTTTTTTGAACCCATGAATTATTGTTTTTGAACGATTTTCTTAATTCTTGGTTTCTCTAAAAATATATGCATGTTTTTTTTCAAAAATTCAATGGTCAACTGCTCAAATGGGTGTCCGGTCAACCGTGACCAGACTGTTGGGAAATGTAGTAGAAAACATACAAAATTTGCTCTACGATCACGATCCCAGGAACACTATGAAGATGCATTAGAGGTTTAGATCGGCCTGTTAACTACGAGTTGCGGCAAAAGAAGAGTTTGTGTAGATCATTGATGAAGTCCCTCGAACCTAAGACCGAAAGCATGACTTCTCTACGGACTACACACGTTCGGGCTTTACGATCCGGCAGCGCTTCACCGTCTAGGGCTTTGTTGTCGCTGGAGATTTAGATGGAGAAGAAGGGAACCACACAGGGCTTCTCGATCTATTATGGTGATTAGAGAGAATTAGGTCTAGCTCTAATCTACACCAACTCTAAAGTAGAACTAGAACTAGAAAACTAGAGTAGGCTCCAAAAACTTGTGTTTCATAAGGGCTAAATCTCTCTAATATTAGGTGTAGGGAGAGGAGAGGGGCATCAGAAGGGAAGGACTCCTCCTACTTGTGCCGGCCTTGGAGGAGTCCTCCCACTCTAATTCGGCCCCCTTTTGACCTCACAAAAGTCTAGGGGACGCCCCACTTGTTATTGGGCCCTAAGGGCAGTCAGTATGGGCAAATTTTCATAGGGACGCCCCACTTAGTCCTTTCATAGGGACGGCCCACTTGTTAATAGGCCACGTAGACATCTGTGGGCAAATTTTCTGTTGTGTACAGTGTGGCCATTAGAAAAATGCCCAAATCTACTGCCAAGTGGGCCTAACTGGCACAGATCTGAACAGGATATACTACCTGTCATGGTTTTGTCACGGCAGATGTCCTCATGAAAGGACTAAGTCTGGAGGCCATCGCAACTAGGAGGTTGCTTGAGAGGGGTTGATCAGCAAATAAAGGACACAGGTTTACCCAGATTCGGCCCCTCGCAGGGGAGGTAAAGACCTACTTCCTGCTTGATTGATATTGCTATAAATCTTGATTACAAGGTGCGGATTCCCTAACCTAGCTTTAGATGATTGTAACTTAGTCTTTCCCCCAGGGGCTCCCCTTTATATAATAGGTTGAGTCCCTGGGTTTACAACAGAGTCTGGGTCGTACTACGACCTGTATCCTATTCTACTCATCTCCCAAGTAAGGAGTCCCCATCTTCGGGCCTTCGTCAAGCCGGCCCATGAACTATCGCCACGAGCCGGCCTTTACTTAATCTGCTGGGCCTTCCACTGCATGGTGATCCGTCAGGTTGAAGTGACCCATGAGCCAGTGCGCTCTGGGTCAGGTCATTCCTCCTGCCGGGTCATAGTGCAAAGAAATATCCCCAACATTAGCCCCCAATTTAGCTTGGATGTATCCATGCTAAGTTATATACCTGAAAAACAAAATAAGAAACGAGGGAAAGAAGAATATCAAAGATCAACCCGGGTCTATATGGTTAAGCCGGGAAAACTATTCTTGTCATTCGTGCTTCTTCCTTTCCAGATACTTTCGCCGGCTCAAGTGGTTTAGCCGGCTTACGGAGACTCCACACTTAGCATCATTCCATTCGATTCCATATCGTGACATCACTTCTCCATCTTCCCAAATTCAGCAGATGATGTCATAATGAATCTTTTAAGTGGATATGTGTCATCTTGTCGGGTGCGAGAATCGAGGAGCCCCTTTAGCAAAAAAATGCGCATCTCAGGGCTTCGCGCCTACGGTTTCGAGTTCTCACCCCTTATAAAAATGCGGCAAACCCCTCGGTCCTCTTTTACTACTTCTTCCTCTAACCCTCGTCTTCTTCATCTTGCCCCTGACGTCCTGCGCCACCTCGAGCTCGCCGTCTCGTTGAACTGTCGACCATAACATCGGGGAGGCCATGAAAGGAACTTCGTCAAAGGAAACACGGCCGCCGCATCAATCTCCTCCAAGCTCGACCCATTTTCGCAGATCTGTAAGTTCTCATTTCCTCCACCACACCATCGTAGTTCATACTTCACTCGTCAGGGTTGTTCATAACTCACAGGTATTTTACCCCAATAGATCTAGGTTTACCGTTATAATGGAGAGTTGGAGCACCCCTGTAGGGTTAAATCTTTTGAAAATCCATGTATGAGGTTATGGATGACTTGAAAATTTATAATGCCATTCGCAAATAAACTGAACTAATAACTAAAACTTGCTTGAGCGTGTGTATACCGTGATTATCTCCTCTTGTGGGTATGCGAGTAAGAAGAGAACACAGTGGGGTGATGAATGAATCGTAGGAAGGTGTTCAGGGTCACTTCTTTATCAACTAGTTTGTGAACCCTTTTGTGTAGGTTGTTCTCTTCTCATTCTAGTATTCATATAGGATTAGTTGATTTACATTGCTTAGCTGCTTGCTGCAACGTCAACACTTTTCCACATCCAATTTATGAGTATTGTTAGTCTAGGTTGAAGGAAATATGCCCTAGAGGCAATAATAAAGTTGTTATTTATATTTCCTTATATCATGATAAATTTTTATTATTCATGCTAGAATTGTATTAACCGGAAACATAGACAAACAAAGTGTCACTACTATGCTCTACTTGACTAGCTCGTTAATCAAAGATGGTTAAGTTTCCTAGCCATAGACATGAGTTGCCATTGGATGAACATGATCACATCATTAGAGAAGGATGTGATTGAATTGACCCATCCATTAGCTTAGCACTATGATCGTTTAGTTTATGGCTATTGCTTTCTCCATAACTTATACATGTTCCTATGACTATGAGATTATGCAACTCCCAAATACCGGAGGAACACTTAGTGTGCTATCAAACGTCACAACGTAACTGGGTGATTATAAAGATGCTCTACAGGTGTCTCCGATGGTGTTTGTTGAGTAGGCATAGATCAAGATTAGGATTTGTCACTCCGATTGTCGGAGAGGTATCTCTGGGCCCTCTCGGTAATGCACATCACTATAAGCCTTGCAAGCAATGTGACTAATGAGTTAGTTGCGGGATGTTGCATTACAGGACGAGTAAAGAGACTTGCCAGTAACGAGATTGAACTAGATATGATGATACTGACGATCGAATCTCGGGCAAGTAACATACTAATGACAAAGGGAACAACGTATGTTGTTATGCGGTTTGACCGATAAAGATCTTCGTAGAATATGTAGGAACCAATATGAGCATCCAGGTTCCGCTATTAGTTATTAACCGGAGATGAGTCTCGGTCATGTCTACATAGTCCTCGAACCCGTAGGGTCCGCACGCTTAACGTTCGATGACGATCGGTATTATGAGTTTATGTGTTTTGATGTATCGAAGGTAGTTCAGAGTCCCAGATGTGATCAAGGACATGACGAGGAGTCTCGAAATGGTCAGGACATGAAGATTCATATATTGGAAGGTTCTATTTGGACACCGGAAAGGTTTCAGATGAGTTCGGGCATATACCGGAGTACCGGGGGGTTACCGGAACCCCTCGAGGGCTAAATGGGCCTACATGGGCTTTAGTGGGAGAGAGAGGAGGCGGCCAAGAGGTGGGGGCATGCCCCCAAGCCATATCCGAATTGGGAGGGGGGGGGTGACCCCCCCTTTCCTTCCTCTCCTCTTCCCCTTCCTTCCCCCTCCTATTAGGACTAGGAAAGGAGGGAAACCTACTCCTAGTAGGAGTAGGAATCCCCCCTTGGGGCACACCATGAGGGTCGGTTGGCCCCCTCCTCCCCTCCTTTATATACGGGGGAGGGGGCACCCCATAGACACATAAGTTGACAATTGTTTTAGCCGTGTGCGGTGCCCCCTCCACAGATACACATCTCGATCATATGGTCGTAGTGCTTAGGCGAAGCCCTGCGCCGGTAAGTTCATCATCACTGTCAACATGCCATCGTGCTGACGAAACTCTCCCTCGGCCTCAACTGGATCAAGAGTACGAGGGACGTCATCGAGCTGAACGTGTGCAGATCGCGGAGGTGCCGTGCATTCGGTACTTGATCGGTTGGATCGTGAAGACGTTCGACTACATCAACTGCATTTCTTAACGCTTCCGCTTTCGGTCTACGAGGGTACGTAGACACACTCTCCCCTCTCGTTGCTATGCATCCCAAGATAGATCTTGCATGATCGTAGGAATTTTTTTGAAATACTGCATTCCCAACAGTGGCATCCGAGCCAGGTGTATGCGTAGATGTTATATGCACGAGTAGAACACAAAGGAGTTGTGGATGTGGGTATATACATATTGCATGCCATCACTAGTTGTTTCTTGATTCGGCGGTATTGTTGGATGAAGCGGCCCGGACCGACATTACATGACCGCGTTCATGAGACTGGTTCTACCGACGTGCTTTGCACACAGGTGGCTGGCGGGTGTCAGTTTCTCCAACTTTAGTTGAATCAGATTCAATGAACAGGGTTCTTTCTGAAGATCAAAAAGCAATCACTATACCGCGTTGTGGTTTTTGATGCGTAGGTAACAACGGTTCTTGCTAAGCCCATAGCAGCCACGTAAAACTTGCAATAACAAAGTAGAGGACATATAACTTGTTTTTGCAGGGCATGTTGTGATGTGATATGGTCAAGACGTGATTATATAAATTGTTGTATGAGACGATCATGTTTTGTAACATAGTTATCGGCAACTGGCAGGAGCCATATGGTTGTCGCTTTATTGTATGAAATGCAATCACCATGTAATTGCTTTACTTTATCACTAAGCGGTAGCTATAGTCATGGAAGCAATAGTTGGCAATACGACAACAATGCTACGATGGAGATCAAGGTGTCAAGTCGGTGACGATGGTGATCATGACAGTGCTTTGGAGATGGAGATCAAAGGCACAAGATGATAATGGCTATATCATATCACTTATATTGATTGCATGTGATGTTTATCCTTTATGCATCTTATTTTTCTTAGTACGGCGGTAGCATTATAAGATGATCTCTCACTAAATTTCAAGGTATAAGTGTTCTCCCTGAGTATGCACCGTTGCTACAGTTCATTGTGCCGAGACACCACGTGATGATCAGGTGTGATATGCTCTACTTTCACATACAACGGGTGCAAGCCAGTTTTGCACAAGCAGAATACTCGGGTTAAACTTGACGAGCCTAGCATATGCAGATATGGCCTCGGAACACTAAGACCGAAAGGTCGAGCGTGAATCATATAGTAGATATGATCAACATAGTGATGTTCACCATTGAAAACTACTCCATCTCACGTGATGATCGGACAAGGTTTAATTGATATGGATCACGTGATGTAACGCCCCGTGACCGATGTGCCAGGTGTCGTCCAGTGGTTCGCTGTTGTTGCGTTGTCATTGCTTGCGTGTCTTGCATTGCATATAATGTCATCATGTGCATTTCTTTTGCATACATGTTCATCTCATGCATCCGGGCATTTTCCCCGTTGTCCGTTTTGCAATCCGGCGCTTCGTTCTCCTCCGGTGGTCATTTCTACCTTTATTTCATGTGTGGGGATTAAACATTTCCGGATTGGACCGAGACTTGCCAAGCGGCCTTGGTTTACTACCGGTAGACCGCCTGTCAAGTTTCGTACCATTTGGACTTCGTTTGATACTCCAACGGTTAACCGAGGGACCGAGAAGGCCTCGTGTGTGTTGCAGCCCAACACCCCTTTAATTTGGCCCAAAACCCACCTAAACCTGCTCCATCATCTAGAGCGTTCGATCACGATCGCGTGGCCGAAAACCGCACCTCTTTTGGACTCTTCTAGCTCCCTCTACCTATAAATATGTGCACCCCGTCAAAATTCGCGGTCTAACCCTAGCCTCCCCCTACCTCGCGCACCGGACACTTCTCCCCCGCAGCCCGGACATGTCCAACCGCGCCTCCGATGAATCCGCCGCCGCCATGTGTCGCCCGCGCCTCCCTCTCTCTTCTCAGCCCCGCCGCGGCCCGCGGGAGCCCAGGGCAGGCCCTCCAGGCCCGCGCGCCGCCGCCCGACCCTTCTCCACCTCCCGCGCCGCTCGCCGTTCCCCGCCGCCACCGCGTCGTCGGCCGCCGCCGCCTGCATCACCGCACCGCCGCAAGCGCTCCACCGGCGCCGTCCCTTGCCTCCGGCCGGCGCGCCGCCGCAAGCACCGCGCCTCGCCGCCCGAGACGCCGGCCATCTCCTCCGCCGCCTCGTCATGGGTCACCGCCGCCCTCTGCGCCGCCCCTCGTCGCCGGAACCTCGCCGGAGTTCGCGCCACCTCGCCGGAGTTTGGGTCCGGCCAGATCTGGACCAGATCCACCAACCCCGCCATCCAAACGCCTCCCCATGTCCCGGATCTAGCCATCCCGCACCACCTCATCCCGCGTTGACTTTTCGCGGAGGTAAAATTCCACGAAGTCCCAAATTCCCAAATCCATATGCTCCTGTTCATCGTGCCGTAACTTTGCATCCGTAGCTCCGATTCATGCATATAGCATATCAAAATGTTCATCTCAGAGAGTACATCATTTCATTCCATTGCATCATTTTCATTTGAGTGCATCTTGATGCCCGAAATGCTGTTAGTAGAGGGCTACTTGAGTTAATTGTCAGATCTGCTTCTCCATCTAGCTTTTTGTCATTTTTGCCATGATTAATGTGTGCATGATATGCCCTGATGCTCTACATATGTTTTGTTAAGGGTTTTGTCATCTTTCCAAAGGTGCAACCCATGTATTTTTGTGATGTGTGATGACTAGTGCAAGCTTGCAAAGTGGTGCACTTGGTAATTCCGATTTCAGGGACTTGGCAATTCCACTAAGTCCTTGATGTGTTTATCTCATGATGCCATATGTTCATGTTGTTTCCTAGTGATCCGTTCCTCTTTTGAGGATAATCAGTAAGGATGTTTTGTTAATATTGTAGTGCTCTATCCATCCATGTCTTTGTTTGCAATTATGGAGCACCCTAGCTTGAGTCAATCGAGCTCTACTTTTGCTACTTTGTGAATCTGGGCAGATTGTCAACTTGTTTGCAATTTTGCCGATGATGTTGTAGTTGATCCGTGCATGCTATGCCATTGTTCTTGCCATGTATAGCTTGAATTTTGTGCCTTCTTGATGGGTGTATGCTTAGCTTGTCATGACTTGCTCTGTAGTGAGTGCATCGAGCTCGTAAACATGCCTACTTGAGTTCTGTTTCAGCATGCTCCAGTTTTCACTAAGTCTGAGAACTGATTATGTTTTTGCCATGTTCTCATGCTTGCAATTGTATTTTCCGATCCCTTTTGGCTCAAGGTCACTAAGGGACTTTTGTTAAGCTCTTTGAGTAGCTCCATGTCATGCTTTACTTTGCCATGTTCAGGTCCTGTAGCATGTAGTTTTGTTGCTCCGAAGAGGGCTACCTGATCTGAAATTCCAGACAAGTGTTAATTTCACTAAGTCTGAGATCTGTTTGCCATATGCATTTTTGCCATGCTTGTTTGAACCTGTTAATGGATGAATTGGCCGTAGCTCAGTGCTAGACTTTTGTTAAGCATCTTGAATGCATCCCTGCCATGTATTTCGTTGTCATGTTTGGGTGCTGTAGCATGTTCATCTCATTGCATTTAGATGACTACTTGCTGTAAATCGCAGACCGGAGTCATATTTGAATCGCTTGCCATTTCCAAACCGTAACTCCGATTCCGGCGTTCTTTATATCGTTTTCAAGCGATTTCATCTCACCTTTCCAGTGGAACACTTGGATTTCCAAGTTGAGACCAGGTACTTTCATCTCTTGTCAAATCATGCATATGCATCGCATACCGCATCCCGCATATCATATCATGTTCATGTGTTGGTTGTTTACTATGTTGTGTGCTTCTTTTCCGGTGTTTGCTTCTTCGGGTTGGTTCCGGTAACGTCGCGTTTGTGAGGACCCGTTCGTCTACGTCCGTTTGTCTTCATGGACTCGTTCTTCTTCCTTGCGGGATTTCAGGCAAGATGATCATACCCTCGAAATCACTTCTATCTTTGCTTGCTTAGTTGCTCGCTCTTTTGCTATGCCTATGCAGCGATACCTACCACTTGCTTATCATGCCTCCTATATTGTTGAACCAAGCCTCTAACCCATCTTGTCCTAGCAAACCGTTGATTGGCTATGTTACCGCTTTGCTCAGCCCCTCTTATAGCGTTGTTAGTTGCAGGTGAAGATTGAAGTTTGTTCCTTGTTGGAACATGGAGATGTTGTTCCTTGTTGGAACATGTTTACTTGTTGGGATATCACAATATATCTTATTTATTTAATGAATCTATATACTTGGTAAAGGGTGGAAGGCTCGGCCTTATGCCTGGTGTTTTGTTCCATTCTTGCCGCCCTAGTTTCCGTCATATCGGTGTTATGTTCCCGGATTTTGTGTCCCTTACGCGGTTGGGCTATAATGGGTACCCCTTGACAGTTCGCCTTAAGTAAAGCTCTTCCAGCAATGCCCAACATTGGTTTTACCATTCGCCACCTAGCCTTTTTCTTTCCCTTGAGTCGGCCGGCTCAAGGGTCATCATTATTTTACCCCCCCGGGCCAGTGCTCCTCTGAGTGTTGGTCCAACTGAGCGATGTCCGAGGCTACCAGGGGCAACTCTGGGCTGGCTTACCCGACGTCTTGCTCATTCGGTGTGCCCTGAGAACGAGATATGTGCAGCTCCTATCAGGATTTGTCGGCACATCTGGGTGGTGTTGCTGGTTTAGTTTTACCCTGTCGAAATGTCTTGTTGTACCGGGATACCGAGTCTGATCGGAACGTCTCGGGACCTTTTGTCGCATTTGGGGTTCTTCTTTTATTTTGGCTCCGTAGTCGGGCCTTGACTGTATCTGATTGATGTAATGCTTTATTCATGTAATTGGGTGAAGTGGCGATTGTAAGCCAACTATGTATCTCTTTCCCTTATTATATTACATGGGTTGTGTGAAGATTACCTCACTTGCGACATATGCCTTCAATGCGATTATGCCTCTAAGTCGTGCCTCGACACGTGGGAGATATAGTCGCATCGAGGGTGTTACACGTGATCACTTAGATGATTAGAGGGATGCCTATCTAAGTGGGAGTTCTTAAGTAATATGATTGATTGAACTTTAATTTATCATGAACTTAGTACCTGATAGTATTTTGCATGTCTATGTTGTTGTAGATAAATGGCCCGTGCTGTTGTTCTGTTGAATTTTAATGCGTTCCTAGATAAAGCTAAGTTGAAAGATGATGGTAGCAACTACACGGACTGGGTCCGTAACTTGGGGATTATCCTCATTGCTGCACAGAAGAATTGCGTCCTGGAAGCACCGCTAGGTGCCAAACCCGCTGCAGGAGCAACTCCAGATGTTATGAACACCTGGCGGAGCAAAGCTGGTGACTACTCGATAGTTCAGTGTGCCATGTTTTACGGCTTAGAACTAGGACTTCAACGACGTTTTGAACGTCATGGAGCATATGATAGGAGTTGAAGTTAATATTTCAAGCAAATGCTCGGATTGAGAGATATGAAGTCTCTAATAAGTTCTACAGCTGGAAAATGGAGGAGAATAGTTCTGTCAGTGAAAACATACTCAGAATGTCTGGGTACCACAATCACTTGACTCAGCTGGGAGTTAATCTTCCAGTTGATAGTGTCATTGACAGAGTTCTTCAATCACTGCCACCAAGCTACAAAAGCTTCGTGATGAACTATAATATGCAAGGGATGGATAAGAAAATTCCCGAGCTCTTCGCGATGCTAAAGGCTGCGGAGGTAGAAATCAAGAAGGAGCATCAAGTGTTGATGGTCAACAAGACCACCAGTTTCAAGAAGAATGGCAAAGGGAAGAAGGGGAACTTAAAGAAGAACAGTAAACAAGTTGCTCCTCAAGTGAAGAAGCCCCAGTCTGGACCTAAGCCTGAGACTGAGTGCTTCTACTGCAAAGGGACTGGTCACTGCAAGCGGAACTGCCCCAAGTATTTGGCGGATAAGAAGGATGGCAAAGTGAAAGGTATATTTGGTATACATGTTATTGATGTGTACCTTACTAATTCTCTCAGTAGCCCCTGGGTATTTTATACTGGTTCTGTTGCTAATATTTGCAACTCAAAACATGGGCTACAGATTAAGCGAAGATTGGTTAAGGACGAGGTGACGATGCGCGTGGGAAATGGTTCCAAAGTTGATGTGACCGCCGTCGACACGCTACCTCTACATCTACCTTCGGGATTAGTTTTAGACCTGAATAATTGTTATTTGGTGCCAGCGTTAAGCATGAACATTATATCTAGATCCTATTTGATGCGAGACGGTTATTCATTTATATCAGAAAATAACAATTGTTCTATTTATATGAGTAATATCTTTTATGGTCATGCACCCTTGATGAGTGGTCTATTTTTACTAAATCTTGATAGTAGTGATACACATATTCATAGTATTAAAGCCAAAAGATATAAGTTTAATAATGATAGTGCAACTTATTTGTGGCACTGCCGTTTAGGTGATATTGGTGTAAAGCGCATGAAGAAACTCCATGTTGATGGGCTTTTGGAATCGCTTGATTATGAATCACTTGATGCTTGCAAACCATGCCTCATGGGCAAGATGACTGAGACTCCGTTCTCCGGAACAATGGAACGAGCAATAGACTTATTGGAAATAATACATACTGATGTATGCGGTCTAATGAGTGTTGATGCTCGTGGCGGGTATCTTATTTTCTGACCTTCACAGATGATTTGAGCAGATATGGGTATATCTACTTGATGAAACATAAGTCTGAAACATTTGAAAAGTTCAAAGAAATTCATAGTGAAGTGGAAAATCATCGTAACAATAAAATAAAGTTTCTATGATCTGATCATGGAGGAGAATATTTGAGTTATGAGTTTGGTCTTCATTTAAAACAATGCGGAATAGTTTCACAACTCACGCCACCTGGAACACCATAACATATTGGTGTGTCCGAACGTCTTAACCGCACTTTATTAGATATGGTGCGATCTATGATGTCCCTTATTGATTTACCGCTATCATTTTGAGGTTATGCTTTACAGACGGCTGCATTCACGTTAAATAGGGCACCATCGAAATCCATTGAGACGACACCTTATGAACTATGGTTTGGCAAGAAACCCAAGTTGTCGTTTCTTAAAGTTTGGGGTTGCGATGCTTATGTGAAAAAGCTTCAACCTGATAAGCTCGAACCCAAATCGGAGAAATGTGTCTTCATAGGATACCCAAAGGAGACTATTGGGTACACCTTCTATCACAGATCCGAAGGAAAGATATTCTTTGCTAAGAATGGATCCTTTCTAGAGAAGGAGTTTCTCTCGAAAGAAGTGAGTGGGAGGAAAGTAGAACTTGATGAGGTCATTATACCTGCCCCCTTATTGGAAAGTAGTTCATCACAGAAATCAGTTCCAGTGATTCCTACACCAATTAGTGAGGAAGCTAATGATGTTGATCATGAAACTTCTGATCAAGTTACTACCGAACCTCGTAGGTCAACCATAGTAAGATCCGCACCAGAGTGGTACGGTAATCCTATTCTGGAGGTCATGTTACTTGACCATGACGAACCTACGAACTATGAGGAAGCGATGATGAGCCCAGATTCCGCAAAATGTCTTGAGGCCATGAAATCTGAGATGGGATCCATGTATGAGAACAAAGTATGGACTTTGGTTGACTTGCCCGATGATCGGCAAGCCATAGAGAATAAATGGATCTTCAAGAAGAAGACTGATGCTGACGGTAATGCTACTGTCTACAAAGCTCGACTCGTTGCAAAAGGTTTTCGACAAGTTCAAGGAGTTGACTACGATGAGACCTTCTCACCTGTAGTGATGCTTAAGTCCGTCTGAATCATGTTAGCAATTGCTGAAGGAAATATGCCCTAGAGGCAATAATAAAGTTGTTATTTATATTTCCTTATATCATGATAAGTGTTTATTATTCAAGCTAGAATTGTATTAACCGGAAACTTAGTACATGTGTGAATACATAGACAAACAGAGTGTCACTAGTTTGCCTCTATTTGACTAGCTCATTGAATCAATGATGGTTATGTTTCCTAACCATAGAAATGAGTTGTCATTTGATTAACGGGATCACATCAGTAGAGAATGATGTGATTGACTTGACCCATCCGTTAGCTTATCACGATGATCGTTTAGTTTGTTGCTATTGCTTTCTCCATAACTTATACATGTTCCTATGACTATGAGATCATGCAACTCCTGAATAACGGAGGAACACATTGTGTGCTACCAAACGTCACAATGTAAATGGGTGATTATAAAGGTGCTACACAGGTGTCTCCGATGGTGTTTGTTGAGTTGGCATAGATCGAGATTCAGATTTGTCACTCCGACTATCGGAGAGGTATCTCTAGGCCCTCTCGGTAATGTACATCACTATAAGCCTTGCAACCAATGTAGCTAATGAGTTAGTTACGGGATGTAGCATTACAGAACGAGTAAAGAGACTTGCCGGTAATGAGATTGAACTAGGTATTGAGATACCGACGATCAAATCTCGGGCAAGTAACATACCGATGACAAAAGGAACACGTATATCATTATGCAGTTTGACCGATAAAGATCTTCGAAGAATATGTAGGAACCAATATGAGCATCCAGGTTCCGCTATTGGTTATTGACCGGAGACGTGTCTCGGTTATGTCTACATAGTTATCGAACCCGTAGGGTCCACTCGCTTAACATTTGGTGACGATCGTATTATGAGTTTATGTGTTTTGATGTACCGAAGGTAGTTCGGAGTCCCTGATATGATCACGGACATGACGAGGAGTCTCGAAATGGTCGAGATATAAAGATCGATATATTGGACGACTATATTTGGACATCGGAATGGTTCCGGGTGAGATCGGGCATTTACCGATGTACCGGGAGGTTACCGGAACCCCCTGGGAGGTATATGGGCCTTATTGGGCCATAGTGGGAGAGAGGAGAAGGAAGCAAAGGAGCCCCCCCCCCCCAAGCCCAATCTGAATTGGGAGGGGGCCGGCCCCCCTTTCCTTCCTCCTTCCTCCCCCTTCCTTCTCTCCTAATCCAACTAGGGAAGGGGGGGGGAATCCTACTCCCGGTGGGAGTAGGACTCCCTTTGGGGCGCGCCTAGGAGGTCGGCCCCCTTCCCCTCCTCCACTCCTTTATATATGGGGGAGGGGGCACCCTATAGACACAGAAGTTGATCGTTGATCTCTTAGCCGTGTGTGGTGCCCCCTCCACCATAATCCACCTCGGTCATATCGTAGCGGTGCTTAGTCGAAGCCCTGTTCCAGTAGCATCATCATTACCATCATCATCCCGTCATGCTGATGAAGCTCTCCCTCAACACTCTACTGGATCGTGAGTTCGTGGGACGTCACCAAGCCGAACGTGTGCAGATCGCGGAGGTGCCGTACCTTCGATGCTAGGATCGGCCGATCATGAAGACGTACGACTACATCAACCGCGTTGTCATAACGCTTCCGCTTACGGTCTACGAGGGTACGTGGACAACACTCTTCCCTCTCGTTGCTATGCATCACCATGATCTTGTGTGTGCGTAGGAATTTTTTTGAAATTACTACATTCCCCAACAGTGGCATCCAAGCTAGGTTTATGCGTAGATGTTATATGCACGAGTAGAACACAAAGGAGTTGTGGGCGTGGGTGTATACATATTGCTTGCTGTCACTAGTTGATTCTGGATTCAGCGTTATTGTTGGATGAAGTGGCCCAGACCGACATTACGCGTACGCTTACGCGAGACTGGTTCTACCGACGTGCTTCGCACACAGGTGGCTGGTGGGTGTCAGTTTCTCCAACTTTAGTTGAATCGGATTCAAAGAACAGGGTTCTTTCTGAAGATCAAAAAGCAATCACTATACCGCGTTGTGGTTTTTGATGCATAGGTAAGAACGGTTCTTGCTCAGCCCGTAGTAGCCTCGTAAAACTTGCAACAACAAAGTAGAGGACGTCTAACTTGTTTTTGCAGGGCATGTTATGATGTGATATGGTCAAAACATGATGCTAAATTTTATTTTATGAGCTGATCATGTTTTGTTAACACGGTTATCGGCAACTGGCAGGAGCCATATGGTTGTCGCTTTATTGTATGAAATGCAATCGCCATGTAATTGCTTTACTTTATCACTAAGCAGGAGCGATAGTCATACAAGCAATAGTTGGCGAGACAATAACGATGCTTCGATGGAGATCAAGGTGTCAAGCCGGTGATGATGGTGATCATGACGGTGCTTTGGAGATGGAGATCAAAGGCACAAGATGATGATGGCCATATCATATCACTTATATTGATTGCATGTGATGTTTATCCTTTATGCATCTTATTTTGCTTAGTTCGACGGTAGCATTATAAGATGATCTCTCACTAAATTTCAAGGTATAAGTGTTCTCCCTGAGTATGCACCATTGCTACAATTCGTCGTGCCGAGACACCACATGATGATCGGGTGTGATAAGCTCTACATTCACATACAAGGGGTGCAAGCCAGTTTTGCACACGTAGAATACTCGGGTTAAACTTGACGAGCCTAGCATATGCAGATATGGCCTCGGAACACCGAGACCGAAAGGTCGAGTGTGAATCAAATAGTAGATATCATCAACATAGTGATGTTCACCATTGAAAACTATTCCATCTCACGTGATGATCAGACATGGTTTAGTTGATTTGGATCACGTGATCACTTAGATGATTAGAGGGATGCCTATCTAAGTGGGTGTTCTTAAGTAATTTGATTAATTGAACTTTAATTTATCATGATCTCAGTACCTGATAGTATTTTGCAAGTCTATGTTGTTGTAGATAGATGGCCTGCGCTGTTGTTCCGTTGAATTTTAATGCGTTCCTAGAGAGAGCTAAGTTGAAAGATGATGGTAGCAACTACACGGACTGGGTCCGTAACTTGAGGATTATCCTCATTGCTGCATGATACGTCTCCAACGTATCTATAATTTTTTATTGTTCCATGCTATATTATATTCTGTTTTGGACATTATTGGTCCTTATTATACACTTCTATATTATTTTTGGACTAACCTATTAACCAGAGGCCCAGCCCAGAATTGCTATTTTTTTTGCCTATTTTAGGGTTTCGCAGAAAAACAATATCAAACGGAGTCCAAACGGAATGAAACCTTCGGGAACGTGATTTTCGGAACGAACATGATGTAGAGGGCTTGGACCCTACGGCAAGACATCAACCAGGAGGCCACGAGGTAGGGGGCGCGCCCTCCACCCTCGTGGGCCCCCTGTTGCTCCACCGACGTACTCCTTCCTCCTATATATACCTACGTACCCCCAAACTACCAGATACGGAGCCAAAACCCTAATTCCACCGCCGTAACTTTTTGTATCCACGAGATCCCATCTTGGGGCCTGTTCCGGAGCTCCTCCGGAGGGGGCATCGATCATGGAGGGCTTCTACATCAACACCATAGCCTCTCCGATGAAGTGTGAGTAGTTTACCTCAGACCTACTGGTCCATAGTTATTAGCTAGATGGCTTATTCTCTCTTTTTGGATCTCAATACAAAGTTCTCCCCCTCTCTTGTGGAGATGTATTCGATGTAATCTTCTTTTGCGGTGTGTTTGTTGAGACCGATGAATTGTGGGTTTATGATCAAGTTTATCTATGAACAATATTTGAATCTTCTCTGAATTCTTTTATGTATGATTGGTTATCTTTGCAAGTCTCTTCGAATTATTAGTTTGGTTTGGCCTACTAGATTGATCTTTCTTGCAATGGGAGAAGTGCTTAGCTTTGGGTTCAATCTTGCGGTGTCCTTTCCCAGTGACAGTAGGGGCAGCAAGGCACGTATTGTATTGTCGCCATCGAGGATAACAAGATGGGGTTTACATCATATTGCATGAGTTTATCCCTCTACATCATGTCATCTTGCTTAAAGCGTTACTCTGTTCTCTTGAGCTTAATACTCTAGATGCATGCTGGATAGCGGTCGATGTGTGGAGTAATAGTAGTAGATGCACGCAGGAGTCGGTCTACTTGTCTCGGACGTGATGCCTATATACATGATCATACCTAGATATTCTCATAACTATGCTTAGTTCTGTCAATTACTCAACAGTAATTTGTTTACCCACTATGAATACTTATGCTCTCGAGAGAAGCCACTAGTGAAACCTATGGCCCCCAGGTCTATCTTACATCATATTAATCTTCCAATACTTAGTTATTTTCATGGCCTTTTATTTTGCATCTTTATCATAAAAATACCAGAAATATTATCTTATCATATCTATCAGATCTCACTCTCGTAAGTGGCCGTGTAGGATTGACAACCCCTTATCGCGTTGGTTGTGAGGATTTATTTGTTTGTGTAGGTGTGAGGGACTCGTGTGTGGCCTCCTACTGGATTGATACCTTGGTTCTCAAAAACTGAGGGAAATACTTACGCTACTTTGCTGCACCATCCTTTCCTCTTCAAGGGAAAACCAACGCAAGTGCTCAAGAGGTAGCAAAAGGATTTCTGGCACCGTTGCCGGGGAGGTTTGCGCAAAAGTCAAGACATACCAAGTACCCATCACAAACCCTTATCTCCCGCATTACATTATTTGCCATTTGCCTCTCGTTTTCCTCTCCCCCACTTTACCCTTGCTGTTTTATTCGCCCTCTCTCTCTATCCTCCCTCTCTTTCTCTATTTGCCTCTTTTTGCCCGTCTCTCGTTTGCTTGTGTGTTGGATTGCTTGCTTGTCACGATGGCTCAAGATAACACTAAATTGTGTGACTTTACCAATACCAACAACAATGATTTTATTAGCACTCTGATTGCTCCTCTTACCGATGTTGAATATTGTGAAATTAATGCTACCTTGCCGAATCTTGTCATGAAAGATCCGTTTTCCGGCCTTCCTAGTGAAGATGCCGCTACCCATCTAAATAGCTTCGTTGATTTGTGTGATATGCAAAACAAGAAAGATGTGGATAATGATATTGTTAAATTGAAGCTATTTCCTTTTTCGCTTAGAGATCGTGCTAAAGCTTGGTTTTCGTCTTTGCCTAAAAATAGTATTGATTCGTGGAATAAGTGCAAAGATGCTTTTATCTCTAAGTATTTTCCTCCCGCTAAGATCATCTCTCTTAGAAACGATATTATGAATTTTAAGCAACTTGATCATGAACATGTCGCACAAGCTTGGGAGAGGATGAAATTAATGATACGTAATTGCCCTACGCATGGTTTGAATTTGTGGATGATTATACAAATTTTTTATGCCAGATTGAATTTTGCTTCTAGAAATCTTTTAGATTCGGCCGCAGGAGGCACTTTTATGGAAATCACTTTAGGAGAAGCTACTAAACTCCTAGATAATATTATGGTTAATTATTCTCAATGGCACACTGAAAGATCTACTAATAAGAAAGTGCATGCGATAGAAGAAATTAATGTTTTGAGTGGAAAGATGGATGAACTCATGAAATTATTTGCTAATAAAAGTGTTTCTTCTGATCCTAATGATATTCCTTTGTCTACTTTGATTGAGAATAATAATGAATCTATGGATGTGAATTTTGTTGGTAGGAATAATTTTGGTAACAAAGCGTATAGAGGAAACTTTAACCCTAGGCCGTATCCTAGTAATTCCTCTAATAATTATGGTAATTCCTACAGCAATTCTTATGGAAATTATAATAAGATTCCCTCTGATTTTGAATCTAATATTAAATAATTTATTACTTCGCAAAAGAATTTCAATGCTTTGATTGAAGAAAAATTGCTTAAGATTGATGAGTTGGCTAGGAATGTTGATAGAATTTCTCTTGATGTTGATTCTTTGAAACTTAGATCTATTCCACCTAAGCATGATATCAACAAGTCTCTCAAAGCCATGAGAATTTCCATTGATGAGTGCAAATAAAGAACCGCTAGGATGCGTGCTAAGAAAGATTGGTTTATAAAAGAGTGTTCTTCTAGTTTTCATGATAATAAAGATGAAGATGTAAAAGTTATTGATGTGTCCCCTATTAAATCTTTGTTTTTCAATACGAATCTTGATAATGATGGTACTGAATATGATCCACCTTTACCTAGACGGCGTTCCAAGAATTCAGAGTCTTTAGATCTTGATGCTAAATTTGTTAAAAGTGGGATTGAAGAAGTCAAAACTTTAAATATTAATGAACCCACTATTTTGGATTTCAAGGAATTTAATTATGATAATTTCTCTTTGATAGATTGTATTTCCTTGTTGCAATACGTGCTAAACTCTCCTCATGTTTATAGTCAAAGTAAAGCTTTTACTAAACATATCGTTGATGCTTTGATGCAATCTTATGAAGAAAAACTTGAGTTGGAAGTTTCTATCTCTAGAAAACTTTATGATGAGTGGGAACCTACTATTAAAATTAAAATTAAAGATCATGAATGCTATGCTTTGTGTGATTTGTGTGCTAGTGTTTCCACGATTCCAAAGACTTTGTGTGATTTGCTAGGTTTCCATGATTTTGATGATTGCTCTTTAACCTTGCATCTTGCGGATTCCACTATTAAGAAACCTATGGGAAGAATTAATGATGTTCTTATTGTTGAAAATAGGAATTATGTGCCCATAGATTTTATTTTTCTTGACATAGATTGCAATCCTTCATGTCCTACTATTCTTGGTAGACCTTTCCTTAGAACGATTGGTGCAATTATTGATATGAAGGAAGGGAATATTAGATTCCAATTTCCGTTAAGGAAAGGCATGGAACACTTCCCTAGAAAGAAAATTAAATTACCTTATGAATCTATTATGACAGCCACTTATGGATTGCCTACCAAAGATGGCAACACCTAGATCTATCCTTGTTTTTTATGCCTAGCTAGGGGCGTTAAACGATAGCGCTTGTTGGGAGGCAACCCAATTTTATTTTCATTACTTGATTTTTGCTCCTGTTTAGTAATAAATAATTTATCTAGCCTCTGTTTTGCTTGTGTTTTTGTGTTTAATTAGTGTTTGTGCCAAGTAGAACCGTTGGGAAGACTTGGGGAAAGTCCTTTTAATCTTGCTGTAAAAAAACAGAAACTTTAGCGCTCACGAGAACTGCTGCCATTTTTATTTGGAAAGTGATATTTAGTTAATTCTTTTTGTAGATGATTAATAGATACATTCCTCACGTCCATAAATTTATTTTAGAATTTTTGGGGTTCCAGGTCTTGCGTTAGCTACAGATTACTACATACTGTTCTATTTTTGACAAATTCTGTTTTTCGTGTGTTGTTTGCTTATTTTGATGAATCTATGGCTAGTAAAATAGTTTATAAACCATAGAGAAGTTGGAATACAGTAGGTTTAACACCAATATAAACAAAGAATGAGTTCATTACAGTGCCTTCAAGTGGTGTTTTGTTTTGTTTCGCTAACGGAGCTCACAAGATTTTCTACTTTAAGTTTTGTGTTGTGAAGTTTTCAAGTTTTGGGTAAAGATTTGATGGATTATGGAACAAGGAGTGGCAAGAGCCTAAGATTGGGGATGAACATGGCACCCCAAGATAATCTAAGGACACCTAAAAGCCAAAGCTTGGGGATGCCCCGGAAGGCATCCCCTCTTTCGTCTACTTCTATCAGTAACTTTACTTGGAGCTATATTTTTATTTACCACATGATATGTGTTTTGCTTGGAGCGTCTTATATTATTTGAGTCTTTAGTTGTTAGTTTTCCACAATCATCCTTGCTGCACAAACCTTTTTGAGAGAGACACACTTGATTCGGAAATTATTAGAATACTCTATGTGCTTCACTTATATCTTTTGAGTTATATAGTTTTTGCTCTAGTGCTTCACTTATATCTTTTAGAGCACGGTGGTAGATTTGTTTTATAGAAACCATTGTTCTCTCATGCTTCACTTAGATTATTTCGAGATTCCTACAAAACAGCATGGTAATTTGCTTTAATTATTTTAGGCATTCAAGATTAATAATAAAATTTTCTTATGAGTGTGTTGAATACTATGAGAAGTTTGAAACTTGGCAATTGTTTTGAGATATGGAGATGGTGATATTAGAGTTGTGCTAGTTGAGTAGTTTTGAATTTGAGAAATTCTTGTGTTGAAGTTTGTGATTCCCGTAGCATGCACGTATGGTGAACCGTTATGTTAAGAAGTCTGAGCATGATGTATTTATTGATTTTCCTCCTTATGAGTGGCGGTCGGGGACGAGCGATGGTCTTTTCATACCAATCTACCCCCCTAGGAGCATGCGCGTAGTACTTTGCTTCGATAACTAATAGATTTTTGCAATAAGTATGTGAGTTCTTTACGAAAAATGTTGAGTCCATGGATTATACGCACTCTCACCCTTCCACCATTGCTAGCCTCTCTAATACCGCGCACCTTTTGCCGGTATCATACACCCACCATATACCTTCCTTAAAACAGCCACCATACCTACCTATCATGGCATTTCCATAGCCATTCTGAGATATATTACCATGCAACTTTCCACCATTTCGTTTATCATGACACGCTCCATCATTGTCATATTGCTTTGCATGATCATGTAGTTGACATTTTAGTTGTGGCAAAGCCACCGTTCATAATTCTTTCATATAAGTCACTCATGCATCATTGCTATCCCGGTACACCGCCGGAGGCATTCATATAGAGTCATACTTTGTTCTAGTATCAAGTTGTAATCATTGAGTTGTAAATAAATAGAAGTGTGATGATCATCATCCATAGAGTATTGTCCCAAATAAAAAAACAAAAAAGGAGAAAGGCCAAAAAAAGAAAAAAAAGATAAGGCCCCAATAAAATAAATAAATAAATAAATAAAAAGGGGCAATACTACTATCCTTTTTCCACACCTGTGCTTCAAAGTAGCACCATGATCTTCATAATAGAGAGTCTCCTATGTTATCACTTTCATATACTAGTGGGAATTTTTCATTATAGAACTTGGCTTGTATATTCCAATGATGGGCTTCCTCAAAATGCCCTAGGTCTTCGTGAGCAAGCAAGTTGGATGCACACCCACTTAGTTTCTTTTTGTTGAGCTTTCATATACTTATAGCTCTAGTGCATCCGTTGCATGGCAATCCCTACTCACTCACATTGATATCTATTGATGGGCATCTCCATAGCCCATTGATACTGAAGGAAATATGCCCTAGAGGCAATAATAAAGTTATTATTTTATTTCCTTATATCATGATAAATGTTTATTATTCATGCTAGAATTGTATTATCCGGAAACATAATACTTGTGTGAATACATAGACAAACTAAACGTCACTAGTATGCCTCTACTTGACTAGCTTGTTAATCAAAGATGGTTATGTTTCCTAACCGTAGACCTGTGTTGTCATTTGATTAACGGGATCACATTATTAGGAGAATGATGTGATTGACATGACCCATTCCATTAGCTTAGCACACGATCGTTTAGTATGTTGCTATTGCTTTCTTCATGACTTATACATGTTCATATGACTATGAGGTTATGCAACTTCCGTTTGCCGGAGGAACACTTTGTGTGCTACCAAACGTCACAACGTAACTGGGTGATTATAAAGGAGCTCTACAGGTGTCTCCAAAGGTAAATGTTGGGTTGGCGTATTTTGAGATTAGGATTTGTCACTCTGATTGTCGGAGAGGTATCTCTGGGCCCTCTCGGTAATGCACATCACATAAGCCTTGCAAGCATTGTAACTAATGAGTTAGTTGCGAGATGATGTATTACGAAACGAGTAAAGAGACTTGCCGGTAACGAGATTGAACTAGGTATTGAGATACCGACGATCGAATCTCGGGCAAGTAACATACCGATGACAAAGGGAACAACGTATGTTGTTATGCGGTCTGACCGATAAAGATCTTCGTAGAATATGTGGGAGCCAATATGAGCATCCAGGTTCCGCTATTGGTTATTGACCGGAGACGTGTCTCGGTCATGTCTACATTGTTCTCGAACCCGTAGGGTCCGCACGCTTAAGGTTTCGATGACAGTTATATTATGAGTTTATGAGTTTTGATGTACCGAAGTTAGTTCGGAGTCCCGGATGTGATCACAGACATGACGAGGAGTCTCGAAATGGTCGAGACATAAAGATTGATATATTGGAAGCCTATGTTTTGACATCGGAAGTGTTCCGGGTGAAATCGACATTTTACCGGAGTACCAGGAGGTTACCGGAACCCCCCGGTAACCTAATGGGGCTTAATGGGCCCAGTGGAGGAAGAGGAGAGGAGGCCTAGGGGCTGCCGCGCCCCCCCAAGTCCGAATTGGACAAGGAGGGGGGCGGCGCCCCCCCTTTCCTTTCTTCCCTCTCTTCCTTCTTCCCCAAGTCCTAATCCAACTAGGGAAAGGGGGGAGTCCTACTCTTGGTAGGAGTAGGACTCCTCCTGCACGCCTCCTCTTAGGGCCGGCCGCACCCCCCTTGGCTCCTTTATATACGGGGGCAGGGGGCACCCCTAGACACACAAGTTGATCTCTAAGATCGTTCTCTTAGCTGTGTGCGGTGCCCCCTTCCACCATAGTCCTCGATAATATTGTAGTGGTGCTTAGGCAAAGCCCTGCGATAGTTGAACATCAAGATCGTCACCACGCCGTCGTGCTGACGGAACTCTTCCCTGACACTTTGCTGGATCGCAGTCCGGGGATCGTCATCGAGCTGAACGTGTGCTAGAACTCGGAGGTGCCGTAGTTTCGGTGCTTGATCGGTCGGGCCGTGAAGACGTACGACTACATCAACCGCGTTGTCATAATGCTTCCGCTGTCGGTCTACGAGGGTACGTAGATCACACTCTCCCCTCTCGTTGCTATGCATCACCATGATCTTGTGTGTGCGTAGGAATTTTTTTGACATTACTACGTTCCCCAACAGATACGCCTAGTTGATGTGAGACTATCTTCTCCCTTTTTTTTACTTCTCCACAACCACCATTCTATTCCACCTATAGTGCTATGTCCATGGCTCACGCTCATGTATTGCATGAAGATTGAAAAAGTTTGAGAACATTAAAAGTATGAAACAATTGCTTGGCTTGTCATCGGGGTTGTGCATGATTTGAATACTTTGTGTGGTGAAGATGGAGCATAGCCAGACTATATGATTTTGTAGGGATAACTTTCTTTGGCCATGTTATTTTGAAGAGACATAATTGCTTAGTATGCTTGAAGTATTATTATTTCTATGTCAATATTAAACTTTTGTCTTGAATCTTTCAGATCTGAATATTCATACCACAATTAAGAGAATTACATTAAAATTATGCCAAGTAGTATTCCACATCAAAAATTCTGTTTTTATCATTTACCTACTCGAGGACGAGCATGAATTAAGCTTGGGGATGCTTGATACGTCTCCAACGTATCTATAATTTTTGATTGTTCCATGCTATATTATATTCTATTTTGGACATTATTGGGATTTATTATACACTTTTATATTATTTTTGGGACTAACCTATTAACCAGAGGCCCAACCCAGAATTGCTGTTTTTTTTGCCTATTTTAGGGTTTCGCAGAAAAAGAATATCAAATGGAGTCCAAACGGAATGAAACCTTCGGGAACGTGATTTTCGGAATGAACATGATCCAGAGGACTTGGATCCTACGTCAAGACATCAACCAGGAGGCCACGAGGTAGGGGGCGCGCCTACCCCCCAGGCGCGCCCTCCACCCTCGTGGGCCCCCTGTTGCTCCACCGACGTACTCCTTCCTCCTATATATACCTACGTACCCCCAAACTACCAGATACGGAGCCAAAACCCTAATTCCACCGCCGTAACTTTCTGTATCCATGAGATCCCATCTTGGGGCTTGTTCCGGAGCTCCTCCGGAGGGGGCATCGATCATGGAGGGCTTCTACATCAACACCATAGCCTCTTCGATGAAGTGTGAGTAGTTTACCTCCGACCTACTGGTCCATAGTTATTAGCTAGATGGCTTATTCTCTCTTTTTGGATCTCAATACAAAGTTCTCCCCCTCTCTTGTGGAGATCTATTCGATGTAATCTTCTTTTGCGGTGTGTTTGTTGAGATCGATGAATTGTGGGTTTATGATCAAGTTTATCTATGAACAATATTTGAATCTTCTCTGAATTCTTTTATGTATGATTGGTTATCTTTGCAAGTCTCTTCGAATTATCAGTTTGGTTTGGCCTACTAGATTGATCTTTCTTGCAATGGGAGAAGTGCTTAGCTTTGGGTTCAATCTTGCGGTGTCCTTTCCCAGTGACAGTAGGGGCAGCAAGGCACGTATTGTATTGTTGCCATCGAGGATAACAAGATGGGGTTTACATCATATTGCATGAGTTTATCCCTCTACATCATGTCATCTTGCTTAAAGCGTTACTCTGTTCTCTTGAACTTAATACTCTAGATGCATGCTGGATAGCGGTCGATGTGTGGAGTAATAGTAGTAGATGCAGGAAGGAGTCGGTCTACTTGTCTCAGACGTGATGCCTATATACATGATCATACCTAGATATTCTCATAACTATGCTCAATTCTGTCAATTCCTCAACAGTAATTTGTTTACCCACCGTGAATACTTATGCTCTCGAGAGAAGCCACTAGTGAAACCTATGGCCCCCAGATCTATCTTCCATCATATTAATCTTCCAATACTTAGTTATTTTCATTGCCTTTTATTTTGCATCTTTATCATAAAAATACACAAAATATTATCTTATCATATCTATCAGATCTCACTCTTGTAAGTGACCGTGTAGGGATTGACAACCCCTTATCGCGTTGGTTGCGAGGATTTATTTGTTTGTGTAGGTGTGAGGGACTCGTGCATGGCCTCCTACTGGATTGATACCTTTGTTCTCAAAAACTGAGGGAAATACTTACGCTACTTTGCTACACCACCCTTTCCTCTTCAAGGGAAAACCAACGCAAGTGCTCAAGAGGTAGCACTGCACAGAAGAATTACGTCCTGGAAGCACCGCTAGGTGACAAACCCGCTGCAGGAGCAACGCCAAATGTTGTGAATGTTGGAAATATGCCCTAGAGGCAATAATAAAAGCTTTATTATTATATTTCCTTGTTCATGATAATTGTCTTTATTCATGCTATAATTGTGTTATCCGGAAATCGTAATACATGTGTGAATAACAGACACCAACATGTCCCTAGTAAGCCTCTAGTTGACTAGCTCGTTGATCAACAGATAGTCATGGTTTCCTGACTATGGACATTGGATGTCATTGATAACGAGATCACATCATTAGGAGAATGATGTGATGGACAAGACCCAATCCTAAACATAGCACAAGATCGTATAGTTCGTTTGCTAGAGTTTTCCAATGTCAAAGTATCTTTTCCTTAGACCATGAGATCAAGTAACTCCCGGATACCGTAGGAGTGCTTTGGGTATACCAAACGTCACAACGTAACTGGGTGACTATAAAGGTATACTACGGGTATCTCCGAAAGTGTCTGTTGGGTTGACATGGATCAAGACTGGGATTTGTCACTCCGTATGACGGAGAGGTATCACTGGGCCCACTCGGTAATGCATCATCATAATGAGCTCAAAGTGACCAAGTGTCTGGTCACAGGATCATGCATTATGGTACGAGTAAAGTGACTTGCCGGTAACGAGATTGAACGAGGTATTGGGATACCGACGATCGAATCTCGGGCAAGTAACATATCGATTGACAAAGGGAATTGCATGCGGGGTTGATTGAATCCTCGACATCGTGGTTCATCCGATGAGATCATCATGGAGCATGTGGGAGCCAACATGGGTATCCAGATCCCGCTGTTGGTTATTGACCGGAGAGTCGTCTCGGTCATGTCTGCTTGTCTCCCGAACCCGTAGGGTCTACACACTTAAGGTTCGGTGACGCTAGGGTTGTGAAGATATGTATATGCAGTAACCCGAATGTTGTTCGGAGTCCCGGATGAGATCCCGGATGTCACGAGGAGTTCCGGAATGGTCCGGAGGTAAAGAATTATATATAGGAAGTGCTGTTTCGGCCATCAGGACAAGTTTCGGGGTCGCCGGTATTGTACCGGGACCACCGGAAGGGTCCCGGGGGTCCACCGGGTGGGGCCACCTATCCCCGGGGGCCCCATGGGCTGAAGTGGGAGGGAACCCAGCCCAAAGTGGGCTAGGGCGCCACCCCCCAAGGGCCCATGCGGCTAGGGTTGGGGGAAACCCTAAGGGGGGCGCCCCCTTGCTTGGGGGGCAAGCCCCCCACCCCTTGGCCGCCGCCCCCCCTAGTAGATCCATCTACTAGGGCCGGCGCCCCCTCCTTGGCACCCCTATATATAGTTGAGGAGAGGGGAGGACTTCATACCTGAGCTTTGGCGCCTCCCTCTCTCCCCGTTACGTCTCTCCCTCGTAGTATAGGCGAAGCCCTGCTACTGTGACGCCCTGCATCCATCACCACGCCGTCGTGCTGCTGGATCTTCATCAACCTCTCCTCCTCCCCTTGCTGGATCAAGAAGGAGGAGACGTCTCCCGTCCCGTACGTGTGTTGAACGCGGAGGTGCCGTCCGTTCGGCGCTTGGTCATCGGTGATTTGGATCACGTCGTGTTCGACTACATCATCACCGTTCTTTGAACGCTTCCGTGCGCGATCTACAAAGGTATGTAGATGCATCCAATGACTCGTTGCTAGATGAACTCCTAGATGATCTTGGTGAAACGAGTTGAATTTTTTTTGTTTTCTGCAACGTTCCCCAACAGTGGTTTCAGAGCCAGGTTTATGCGTAGTTCTTCTTGCGTGAGTAGAACACAATTAGTTGTGGGCGTAGATTTGTCAACCTTCTTGCCGTTACTAGTCTTTTCTTGCTTCAGCGGTATTGTGGGATGAAGCGGCCCGGACCAACCTTACACGTACGTTTACGTGAGACCGGTTCCACCGACTAACATGCACTAGTTGCATAAGGTGGCTGGCGGGTGTCTGTCTCTCCCACTTTAGTTGGAGCGGATTCGATGAACAGGGTCCTTATGAAGGGTAAATAGAAGTTGACAAATCACGTTGTGGCTTTAACGTAGGTAAGAAGACGTTCTTGCTAGAACCCTAATTCAGCCACGTAAAACTTGCAACAACAATTAGAGGACGTCTAACTTGTTTTTGCAGCAAGTGGTTTGTGATATGATATGGCCAAAGTTGTGATGAATGATGAATGATCTATATGTGATGTATGAGATGTTCATGCTATTGTAATAGGGATCACGACTTGCATGTCAATGAGTATGACAACCGGCAGGAGCCATAGGAGTTGTCTTTATTCTTTTATATGACCTGCGTGTCATCGAGAAACGCCATGTAAATTACTTTACTTTATTGCTAAACGCGTTAGCCATAGTAGTAGAAGTAATAGTTGGCGAGCAACTTCATGGAGACACGATGATGGAGATCATGATGATGGAGATCATGGTGTCAAGCCGGTGACAAGGTGATCATGGAGCCCCAAGATGGAGATCAAAGGAGCTATGTGATATTGGCCATATCATGTCACGTTAATTATTTGATTACATGTGATGTTTATCATGTTTTGCGTCTTGTTTACTTAGTACGACGGTAGTAAATAAGATGATCCCTCATAACAATTTCAAGAAGTGTTCTCCCCTAACTGTGCACCGTTCCTAAAGTTCGTCGTTTCTAAGCACGCCGTGATGATCGGGTGTGATGGATCCTTACGTTCACATACAACGGGTGTTGACGAGCCTAGCATGTACAGACATGGCCTCGGAACACATGCAAAACACTTAGGGTTAACTTGACGAGCCTAGCATGTACAGACATGGCCTCGGAACACAGAAGACCGAAAGGTCGAGCATGAGTCGTATAGAAGATACGATCAACATGAAGATGTTCACCGACGTTGACTAGTCCGTCTCACGTGATGATCGGACACGGCCTAGTCAACTCGGATCATGTAATACTTAGATGACTAGAGGGATGTCTAATCTAAGTGGGAGTTCATTAATAATTTGATTAGATGAACTTAATTAGCATGAACTTAGTCTAAAATCTTTGCAATATGTCTTGTAGATCAAATGGCCAACGTAGTCCTCAACTTCAACGCGTTCCTAGAGAAAACCAAGCTGAAAGACGATGGCAGCAACTATACGGACTGGGTCCGGAACCTGAGGATTATCCTCATAGCTGCCAAGAAAGATTATGTCCTACAAGCACCGCTAGGTGATCCACCCGTCCCACAGAACCAAGACATTATGAACGCTTGGCAGACACGTGTTGACGACTACTCCCTCGTTCAGTGCGGCATGCTTTACAGCTTAGAGCCGGGGCTCCAAAAGCGTTTTGAGAGACATGGAGCATATGAGATGTTCGAAGAGCTGAAAATGGTTTTTCAAGCTCATGCCCGGATCGAGAGATATGAAGTCTCCGATAAGTTCTTCAGCTGTAAGATGGAGGAAAATAGTTCTGTCAGTGAGCACATACTCACTATGTCTGGGTTACATAACCGCTTGTCTCAACTGGGAGTTAATCTCCCGGATGATGCAGTCATTGACAGAATCCTCCAGTCGCTTCCACCAAGCTACAAGAGCTTTGTGATGAACTTCAACATGCAGGGGATGCAAAAGACCATCCCTGAGTTGTTCTCTATGCTGAAATCAGCGGAGGTAGAAGTCAAGAAGGAACATCAAGTGTTGATGGTCAATAAAACCACTAAGTTCAAGAAAGGCAAGGGTAAAAAGAACTTCAAGAAGGATGGCAAGGAGGTTGCCGCGCCCGGCAAGCAAGCTGCCGGGAAGAAGCCAAAGAATGGACCCAAGCCTGAGACGGAGTGCTTTTATTGCAAAGGGAAGGGTCACTGGAAACGGAACTGCCCCAAATACTTAGCGGACAAGAAGGCCGGCAACACCAAAGGTATATTTGATATACATGTAATTGATGTGTACCTTACCAGTACTCGTAGTGACTCCTGGGTATTTGATACCGGTGCCGTTGCTCATATTTGTAACTCACAGCAGGAGCTGCGGAATAAACGGAGACTGGCAAAGGACGAGGTGACGATGCGCGTCGGGAATGGTTCCAAGGTTGATGTGATCGCCGTCGGCACGCTGCCTCTGCATTTACCTACGGGATTAGTTTTAAACCTTAATAATTGTTATTTAGTGCCATCTTTGAGCATGAACATTGTATCGGGATCTCGTTTAATTCGAGATGGCTACTCATTTAAATCTGAGAATAATGGTTGTTCCATTTATATGAGAGATATGTTTTATGGTCATGCTCCTATGGTGAATGGTTTATTCTTAATGAATCTCGGGCGTATTACTATACATGTTCATAATGTGAGTACCAAAAGATGTAAGGTTGATAATGATAGTCCCACATACTTGTGGCACTGCCGCCTTGGTCACATAGGTGTCAAACGCATGAAGAAGCTCCATGCAGATGGACTTTTAGAGTCTCTTGATTATGAATCATTTGACACGTGCGAACCATGCCTCATGGGTAAGATGACCAAGACTCCGTTCTCAGGAACAATGGAGCGAGCAACCGACTTATTGGAAATCATACATACTGATGTGTGCGGTCCAATGAGTGTTGAGGCTTGCGGTGGCTGTCGTTATGTTCTCACCCTCACTGATGACTTGAGTAGATATGGGTATGTCTACTTAATGAAACACAAGTCTGAAACCTTTGAAAAGTTCAAGGAATTTCAGAGTGAGGTTGAAAATCAACGTGACAGGAAAATCAAGTTTCTACGATCAGATCGTGGAGGAGAATACTTGAGTCACGAGTTTGGCACACACCTAAGAAAATGTGGAATAGTTTCACAAATCACGCCGCCTGGAACACCTCAGCGTAACGGTGTGTCCGAACGTCGTAATCACACTCTATTAGATATGGTGCGATCTATGATGTCTCTTGCCGATTTACCGCTACCTTTTTGGGGCTATGCTTTAGAGACTGCCGCATTCACTTTAAATAGGGCTCCGTCGAAATCCGTTGAGACGACACCGTATGAATTATGGTTTGGAAAGAAACCTAAGCTGTCGTTTCTAAAAGTTTGGGGATGCGATGCTTATGTCAAGAAACTTCAACCTGAGAAGCTCGAACCCAAGTTGGAAAAATGCGTCTTCATAGGATACCCAAAAGAAACTATTGGGTACACCTTGTACCTCAGATCCAAAAGAAACTATTTGGATCACGTCGTGTTCGACTACATCATCACCGTTCTTTGAACGCTTCCGTGCGCGATCTACAAAGGTATGTAGATGCATCTGACTCGTTGCTAGATGAACTCCTAGATGATCTTGGTGAAACGAGTAGAATTTTTTTTGTTTTCTGCAACGTTCCCCAACAGTGAACACCTGGCAGAGCAAAGCTGATGACTACTCGATAGTTCAGTGTGCCATGCTTTACGGCTTAGAACCGGGACTTCAACGACGTTTTGAATGTCATGGAGCATATGAGATGTTCCAGGAGTTGAAGTTAATATTTCAAGAAAATGCCCAGATTGAGAGATATGAAGTCTCTAATAAGTTCTACAACTGCAAGATGGAGGAGAATAGTTCTGTCATTGAACATATACTCAGAATGTCTGGGGACCACAACCACTTGACTCAACTGGGAGTTAATCTTCCTGATGATAATGTCATTGACAGAGTTCTTCAATCACTGCCACCAAGCTACAAGAGCTTCATGATGAACTATAATATGCAAGGGATGGATAAGACGATTCCTGAGCTCTTCGCAATGCTAAAGGCTGCGGATGTAGAAATCAAGAAGGAGAATCAAGTGTTGATGGTCAACAAGACCACCAATTTCAAGAAAAAGGGTAAAGGGAAGATGGGGAATTTCAAGAAGAACAGCAAGCCAGTTGCTGCTCAAGTGAAGAAACCCACGTCTGGACCTAAGCCTGAGACTGAGTGCTTCTACTGTAAAGGAACAGGTCACTGGAAGCGGAACTGCCCCAAGTATTTGGCGGAGAAGAAGGATGGCAAAGTGAAAGTATATTTGATATACATGTTGTTGATGTGTACCTTACTAATGCTCTCAGTAGTGCCTGGGTATTTAATACTGGTTCAGTTGCTAACATTTGCAACTCGAAACAGGGGCTACGGATTAAGCGAAGATTAGCTAAGGACGAGGTGACGATGCGCGTGGGAAATGGTTCCAAAGTCGATGTGATCGCCGTCGGCATGCTACCTCTACATCTACCTTCGGGATTAGTTTTAGACCTAAATAATTGTTATTTGGTGCCAGCGTTGAGCATGAACATTATTTCTGGATCTTGTTTGATGCGAGACGGTTATTCATTTAAATCAGAGAATAATGGTTGTTCTATTTATACGAGTAATATGTTTTATGGTCATGCACCCTTGATGAGTGGTCTATTTTTACTAAATCTTGATAGTAGTGATACACATGTTCATAGTATTGAAGCCAAAAGATGCAGAGTTGATAATGATAGTGCAACTTATTTGTGGCACCGCCGTTTAGGTCATATTGGTGTAAAGCGCATGAAGAAACTCCATTCTGATGGACTTCTGGAATCACTTGATTATGAATCACTTTCTACTTGCGAACCATGCCTCATGGGCAAGATGACTAAAACTCCATTCTCCAGAATAATGGAGCGAGCAACAGAGTTCTTGGAAATCATACATAATGATGTATGTGGTCCAATGAACATTGAAGCTCGCGGCGGATATCGTTATTTTCTCACCTTCACAGATGATTTGAGCAGATATGGGTATATCTACTTAATGAAACATAAGTCTGAAACATTTGAAAAGTTCAAAGAATTTCAGAGTGAAGTGGAAAATCATCATAACAAGAAAATCAAGTTTCTACGATATGATCATGGAGGTGAATATTTGAGTTATGAGTTTGGACTTCATTTGAAACAATGCGGAATAGTTTCACAACTCATGCCACCTGGAACACCACAACGTAATGGTGTGTCTGAACGTCGTAACCGCACTTTATTAGATATGGTGCGATCTATGATGTCTCTCACTGATTTACCGCTATCTTATGAACTGTGGTTTGGCAAGAAACCCAAGTTGTCATTTCTTAAAGTTTGGGGCTGTGATGCTTATGTGGAAAAGCTTCAACCTGATAAGCTCAAAACCAAATTGGAGAAATGTGTCTTCATAGGATACCCAAAGGAGACTGTTGGGTGCACCTTCTATCACAGATCCGAAGGCAAGATATTCGTTGCTAAGAATGGATCCTTTCTAGATAAGGAGTTTCTCTCGAAAGAAGTGAGTGGGAGGAAAGTAGAAATTGACAAGGTAATTGTACCTTCTCCCTTATTGGAAAGTAGTTCATCACTGAAATCAGTTCCAGTGATTCCTACACTAGTAAGTCGGGAAGCTAATGATGATGATCATGAAACTTCTGATCAAGTTACTACCGAACCTCGTAGGTCAACAAGAGTAAGATCCGCACCAGAGTGGTGCGGTAATCCTGTTCTGGAAGTCATGTTACTTGACCATGACGAACCTACGAACTATGAGGAAGCGATGATGAGCCCAGATTCCGCAAAATGGCTTGAGCCCATGAAATCTGAGATGGGATCCATGTATGAGAACAAAGTATGGACTTTGGTTGACTTGCCCGATGATCGACAAGCCATAGAGAATAAGTGGATCTTCAAGAAGAAGACTGACGCTGACTGTAATATTACTGTCTACAAATCTCGACTTGTTGCAAAAGGTTTTAGACAAGTTCAAGGAGTTGACTACAATGAGACCTTCTCACCCGTAGCGATGTTTAAGTCCCTCCGAATCATGTTAGCAATTGCCGCATTTTATGATTATGAAATTTGGCAAATGGATGTCAAAACTGCATTCCTTAATGGATATCTTAAAGAAGAGTTGTATATGATGCAACCAGAAGGTTTTGTCGATCCAAAAGGTGCTAACAAAGTGTGCAAGCTCCAGCGATCCATTTATGGACTGGTGCAAGCCTCTCGGAGTTGTAATATATGCTTTGATAGTGTGATAAAAGCATATGGTTTTATACAGACTTTTGGAGAAGCCTGTATTTACAAGAAAGTGAGTGGGACCACCGTAGCATTTCTGATATTATATGTAGATGATATATTGTTGATCGGAAATGATACTGAATTTCTGAATAGCATAAAAGGATACTTGAATAAGAATTTTTCAATGAAAAACCTCGGTGAAACTGCTTACATATTGGGCATCAAGATCTATAGAGATAGATCAAGACGCTTAATTGGACTTTCACAAAGCACATACCTTGATAAAGTTTTGAAGAAGTTCAAAATGGACCAGGCAAAGAAAGGATTCTTACCTGTATTACAAGGTGTGAAGTTGAGTCAGACTCAATGCCCGACCACTACAGAAGATAGAGAGAAAATGAAAGGTGTTCCCTATGCTTCAGCCGTAGGCTCTATCATGTATGCAATGCTGTGTACCAGACCTGATGTCTTCCTTGCTATCAGTTTAGCACGGAGGTACCAAAGTAATCCAGGAGTGGATCACTAGACAGCGGTCAAGAATATCCTGAAATACCTGAAAAGGACTAAGGATATGTTTCTCGTATATGGAGGTGACAAAGAGCTTGTCGTAAACGGTTACGTCGATGCAAGCTTTGACACTGATCTGGATGACCCTAAGTCACAAATCGGATACCTGTTTTTATTAAATGGTGGATCTGTCAGTTGGTGCAGTTCCAAGCAGAGCGTCATGGCGGGATCTAGTGTGAAGCGGAATACATAACTGCTTCAGAAGCAGCAAATGAAGGAGTCTGGATGAAGGAGTGCATATCCGATCTAGGTGTTATACCTAGTGCATCGAGTCCAATGAAAATCCTTTGTGACAATACTGGTGCAATTGCCTTGGCAAAGGAATCCAGATTTCACAAGAGAACCAAGCACATCAAGAGATGCTTCAATTCCATCCGCGATCAAGTCAAGGATGGAGACATAGAGATTTGCAAGATACATACGGATATGAATGTTGCAGACCCATTGACTAAGCCTCTCTCACGAGCAAAACATGATCAACACCAAGACTCCATGGGTGTTAGAATCATAACAATGTAATCTAGATTATTGGCTCTAGTGCAAGTGGGAGACTGAAGGAAATATGCCCTAGAGGCAATAATGAAGTTGTTATTTATATTCCCTTATATCATGATAAATGTTTATTATTCACGCTAGAATTGTATTAACCGGAAACTTAGTACATGTGTGAATACATAGACAGACAGAGTGTCACTAGTTTGCCTCTACTTGACTAGCTCGTTGAATCAATGATGGTTATGTTTCCTAACCATAGAGGCATAGACATGAGTTGTCATTTGATTAACGGGATCACATCATTAGAGAATGATGTGATTGACTTGACCCATCCGTTAGCTTAACACGATGATCGTTTAGTTTGGTGCTATTGCTTTCTCCATAACTTATACATGTTCCTATGACTATGAGATCATGCAACTCCCGAATAACGGAGGAACACTTTGTGAGCTACCAAACATCACAATGTAACTGGGTGATTATAAAGGTGCTCTACAGGTGTCTCCGATGGTGTTTCTTGAGTTGGCATAGATCGAGATTAGGATTTGTCACTCCGATTGTCGGAGAGGTATCTCTGGGCCCTCTCAGTAATGTACATCACTATAAGCCTTGCAAGCAATGTAGCTAATGAGTTAGTTACATGATGTAGCATTACGGCATGAGTAAAGATACTTTTCGGCAATGAGATTCAACTAGGTATTGAGATACCGACGATCAAATCTCGAGCAAGTAACATACCGATGACAAAAGGAACAACGTATATCGTTATGCGGTTTGACGATAAAGATCTTCGAAGAATATGTACGAACCAATATGAGCATCCAGGTTCCGCTATTTGTTATTGACTAGAGACGTGTCTCGGTTATGTCTACATAGTTCTCGAACCCGTCGGGTCAACACGCTTAACGTTCGGTGACAATCGTATTACGAGTTTATGTGTTTTGATGCACCGAAGGTAGTTCGGAGTCCCGGATATGAGCACGGACATGACAAGGAGTCTTGAAATGGTCAAGACATAAAGGTTGATATATTGGACGACTATATTTGGACATCGGAATGGTTCCGGGTGAGATCGGGCATTTGCCGATGTACCGGGAGGTTACCGGAACCCCCTGGGAGGTATATGGGCCTTATTGGGCCATAGTGGGAGAGAGGAGAAGGAAGCAAAGGAGAGGACACGCCACCCCAAGCCCAATCCGAATTGGGAGGGGGGCCGGGGCCCCTTTCCTTCCTCCTTCCTCCCCTTCCTTCTCCCCTAATCCAACTCGGAAGGGGGGGAATCCTACTCCCGGTGGGAGTAGGACTCCCTTTGGGGCGCGCCTAGGAGGCTGGCCCCCTCCCCCTCCTCCACTCCTTTATATATGGGGGAGGGGGCACCCCATAGACACAGAAGTTGATCATTGATCTCTTAGCCGTGTGCGGTGCCCCCCTCCACCATAATCCACCTCGGTCATAT
Organism: Triticum urartu; assembly: GCF_003073215.2. Lineage (NCBI taxonomy): Eukaryota > Viridiplantae > Streptophyta > Magnoliopsida > Poales > Poaceae > Triticum > Triticum urartu. Next base: position 325,602,003 of record NC_053023.1, on the reverse strand, counting down.
CATAGCGGTGCTTAGGCGAAGCCCTGTTCCGGTAGCATCATCATCACCGTCATCACGCCGTCGTGCTGACGAAGCTCTCCCTCGACACTCTACTGGATCGTGAGTTCATGGGATGTCACCGAGCCGAATGTGTGCAGATCGCAGAGGTGCCATACCTTCGGTGCTAGGGTCGGTAGATCGTGAAGATGTACGACTCCATCAACGCTTCCGCTTACGGTCTACGAGGGTACATGGACAACACTCTTCCCTCTCGTTGCTATGCATCACCATGATCTTGCGTGTGTGTAGGATTTTGTTTTGAAATTACTACGTTCCCCAACAATTGTCGCATTTTATGATTATGAAATTTGGAAAATGGATGTCAAATCTGCATTCCTTGATGGATATCTTAAAGAAGAGTTGTATATGATGCAACCAGAAGGTTTTGTCGATCCAAAAGGTGCTAACAAAGTGTGTAAGCTCCAACGATCCATTTATGGACTGGTGCAAGCATCTCGGAGTTGGAATATACGCTTTGATAGTGCAATCAAAGCATATGGTTTTATACAGACTTTTGGAGAAGCCTGTATTTACAAGAAAGTGAGTGGGAGCTCTGTAGCATTTCTGATATTATATGTGGATGACATATTGTTGATCGGAAATAATACTGAATTTCTGAATAGCATAAAAGGATACTTGAATAAGAATTTTTCAATGAAAGACCTCGGTGAAGCTGCTTATATATTGGGCATCAAGATCTATAGAGATAGATCAAGACGCTTAATTGGACTTTCACAAAGCGCATACCTTGATAAAGTTTTGAAGAAGTTCAAAATGGATCAAGCAAAGAAAGGGTTCTTGCCTGTGTTACAAGGTGTGAAGTTGAGTCAGACTCAATGCCCGACCACTGCAGAAGATAGAGAGAAAATGAAAGTCATTCCCTATGCTTCAGCCATAGGTTCTATCATGTATGCAATGTTGTATACTAGACCTGATGTGTGCCTTGCTATTAGTTTAGCAAGGGGGTAGCAAAGTAATCCAGGAGTGGATCACTGGACAACAATCAAGAACATCCTGAAATACCTGAAAAGGACTAAGGATATGTTTCTTGTTTATGGAGCTGACAAAGAGCTCATCGTAAACGGTTACGTCGATGCAAGCTTTGACACTGATTCGGATGACTCTAAGTCACAAACCGGATACGTATTTTTATTGAATGGTGGAGCTGTCAGTTGGTGCAGTTCTAAGCAAAGCTCGTGGTGGGATCTACGTGCGAAGCGGAATACATAGCTGCTTCAGAAGCAACAAATGAAGGAGTCTAGATGAAGGAGTTCATATCCCATCTAGGTGTCATACCTAGTGCATCGGGTCCAATGAAAATCTTTTGTGACAATACTGGTGCAATTGCCTTGGCAAAGGAATCCAGATTTCACAAGAGAACCAAGCACATCAAGAGACGCTTCAATTCCATCCACGATCAAGTCAAGGAGGGAGACATAGAGATTCGCAAGATACATACGGATCTGAATGTAGCAGACCCGTTGACTAAGCCTCTCTCACGAGCAAAACATGATCAGCACCAAGACTCCATGGGTGTTAGAATCATTACAATGTAATCTAGATTATTGACTCTAGTGCAATTGGGATACTGAAGGAATGTGCCCAAGAGGCAATAACAAAGTTGTTATTTATATTTCCTTATATCATGATAAATGTTTATTATTCATGCTAGAATTGTATTAACCGGAAACTTAGTACATGTGTGAATACATAGACAAACAGAGTGTCACTAGTATGCCTGTACTTGACTAGCTCATTAATCAAAGATAGTTAAGTTTCCTAGCCATAGACATGAGTTGTCATTTGATGAACGGGATCACATCATTAGAGAATGATGTGATTGACTTGACCCATCCGTTAGCTTAGCACTATGATCGTTTAGTTTATTGCTATTGCTTTCTCCATCACTTATACATGTTCCTATGACTATGAGATTTTATGCAACTCCCGAATACCGGAGGAACACTTAGTGTGCTATCAAACGTCACAACGTAACTGGGTGATTATAAAGATGCTCTACAGGTGTCTCCGATGGTGTTTGTTGAGTTGGCATAGATCAAGATTAGGATTTGTCACTCCGATTGTCGGAGAGTCATCTCTGGGCCCTCTCGGTAATGCACATCACTATAAGCCTGGCAAGCAATGTGACTAATGAGTTAGTTGCGGGATGTTGCATTATAGAACGAGTAAAGAGACTTGTCGGTAACGAGATTGAACTAGATATGATGATACCGACGATCGAATCTCGGGCAAGTAATATACCGATGACAAAGGGAACAACGTATGTTGTTATGCGGTTTGACCGATAAAGATCTTCGTAGAATATGTAGGAACCAATATGAGCATCTAGGTTCCGCTATTGGTTATTGACCAGAGATGAGTCTCGGTCATGTCTACATAGTTCTCGAACCCGTAGGGTCCGCACGCTTAACGTTCGATGACTATCGGTATTATGAGTTTATGTGTTTTGATGTACCAAAGGTAGATTGGAGTCCCGGATGTGATCACAGACATGACGAGGAGTCTCGAAATGGTCGAGACATGAAGATTGATATATTAGAAGGTTATGTTTGGACACCGGAAAGGTTTCAAATGAGTTCGGGCATATACCGGAGTACCGGGGGGGGGGGGGTTACCGAAACCCCCCGAGGGCTAAATGGGCCTACATGGGCTTTAGTGGGAGAGAGAGGAGGCGGCCAAGAGGTGGGGGCGCGTCCCCCAAGCCCAATCCGAATTGGGAGGGGGGTCGTCCCCCCTTTCCTTCCTCTCCTCTTCCCCTTCCTTTCCCCTCCTATTAGGACTAGGAAAGGGGGGAAACCTACTCCTAGTAGGAGCAGGAATCCCCCCTTGGGGCGCACCATGAGGGCCGACCGCCCCTCTCCCCTCCTTTATATACGGGGGAGGGGGGCACCCCATAGATACACAAGTTGACAATTGTCTTAGCCGTGTGCGGTGCCCCCTCCACAGATACACACATCGGTCATATAGTCGTAGTGCTTAGGCGAAGCCCTGCACCGGTAACTTCATCATCACCGTCAACATGTCATCGTGCTGACGAAACTCTCCCTTGGCCTTAACTGGATCAAGAGTACGAGGGACTTCACCGAGCTGAACGTGTGCAGATCGCGGAGGTGCCGTGCGTTTGGTACTTGATCGGTTGGATCACAAAGACATTTGACTACATCAACTGTGTTTCTTAACGCTTCCGCTTTCGGTCTACAAGGGTACGTAGACACACTCTCCCCTCTCGTTGCTATGCATCCCTAGATAGATCTTGCGTGATTGTAGGAATTTTTTTGAAATACTGCATTCCCCAACATTGGTACCCTTGGTAATGAGACTTGTTGAGTCCAAAAGACTTACAGATACCACAACAACCCAAGGTGCAGGTACAGATTCAGTAAAGCTTTGCTCTAAGGTGATAACGTGGAATGTTCTACGTGGAGTTCTTGTTCGACGATGACTAGTTGAGATAAGGATCTTGGCCAGCAACCTGGAACCTATTGGTTGTGTGACGCTTATGTTCTAGCCTCTTTAGGAAACCTTGGTTCTTGTCCGTACACAGACCCGTGTTTCTTCCGCTGCATGAACGATGTAATGTTGAGTGTTGTTGAGCTCTGATTGGTGTACAACTATGTTATAATATTGGCATATGTTTTCCGTATTGTTCACTGATACGTCTCCAACGTATCTATAATTTTTGATTGTTCCATGTTTTTATATTATCAATCTTGGATGTTTTATAATTATTTTATAGTCATTTTATATCATTTTTGGTACTAACCTATTGACATAGTGCCAAGTGCTAGTTGCTGTTTTTTTGCATGTTTTTTACATCACAGAAAATCAATACCAAACGGAGTCCAAATGCCACGAAACTTTACAGAGATTTTTTATGGAACAGAAGACACCTAATGGGCCAAGGCTGCGCTTGGGGGTGCTCCGAGGAGAGCACAACCCACCAGGGCACGCCAGGAGGCCCAAGCGTGTCCTGGTGGTTTGTGCCCACCTCGGGTGCCCCCCGGACCACCTCTTTTCTCTATAAATACCTCAATATTCCAGAAACCCTAGGGAGTCGATGAAAATCAATTCCAGCCGTTGCAGAGTCCAGAACCACCAAATCCAATCTAGACACCATCACAGATGGGGTTTACCACCTCCATTGGCGCCTCTCCGATGATGCGTGAGTAGTTCTTTGTAGACCTTCAGGTCCGTAGTTAGTAGCTAGATGGCTTCCTCTCTATCGTTTGATTCTCAATACAATGGTCTCTTGGAGATCCATATGATGTAACTCTTTTTGTCATATGTTTGTTGGTATCCGATGAACTTTGAGTTTATGATCAGATCTATCTTTTTATAACCATGAAAGTATTTGAGTTTCTTTGATCTCTTTTATCCATGATTTCTTATAGCCTCGTATTTCTTCTCCGATATTTGGGTTTTGTTTGGCCAACTTGATCTATTTATCTTGCAATGGGAAGAGGTGTTTTGTAGTGGGTTCGATCTTACAGCTTGATCCCAGTGACAGAAGGGGAACCGACACGTATGTATCGTTGCTACTAAGGATAAAACGATGGGGTTTATCTCTACATAGATAGATCTTGTCTACATCATGTCATCGTTCTTATGGCATTACTCCGTTTCTCCATGAACTTAATACACTAGATGCATGCTGGATAGCGGTTAATGTGTGGAGTAATAGTAGTAGATGCAGGCAGGAGTCGGTCTACTAATCTTGGACGTGATGCCTATGTAATCATCATTGCCTGGATATCGTCATGAGTATTTGAAGTTCTATTAATTGCCCAACAGTAATTTGTTTACCCATTGTTTTCTATTTTGCTCGAGAGAAGCCACTAGTGAAACCTATGGCCACCGGATCTCTTTCTCATATTATTTGCCTTTGTGATCTATTTTCCTTTGCTTTTATTTTCAGATCTATTAAATCCAAAAATACAAAAATACCTTGCTGCAATTTATTTTATTTGGCATTCTATCTATCAATATTTACAACTCTCTCACGTCCGTTTGCCCATCTTGGGGTGCCGCTACCTGAAAGGGATTGACAACCCCTTCTACATGTCGGGTTGCGAGTAGTTGTTATTTGTGTGTAGGTGTTGTTTACGTTGTGTTGCTTGGTTCTCCTACTGGTTCGATAACCTTGGTTTCATATCTGAGGGAAATACCTACCGCCGCTGTGCTGCATCATCCCTTCCTCTTTGGGGAAATACCGACGTAGCTTCAAGCGACATCATTCACTCGTATTAAACTCTTCTATCTTGTTTAGTTGTATTGTTATGATATCCCACCTTTGTTCACTGACATATGACAGTGCATGTTGAAGTCATATGCTGGCATGACCAATGTACACTTCTATCCTTGGCAAGGATGTAAAGACTCCATTGGTTCTAGGGCCGCAAGTTGGGCGGTGCACCATGCACCTGCGTTGAATCCTAACTGAGAACTAGGCCATGTCCTACTCTTCAATGATTATTTTCGTCGTACAAACCCACTATTCCCTTACAAGCTTTTGTAACGACGCTTCCGGATGGAGAGATCATTGTTCAACCATATTTGAGAGGGACTGGTGAGTTATGATGATCACTTCAAATGCAAGCATGATGCCAATGGTAAGGTTGGCTTCTCCTCTTATTAGAAGTGTACTGCAATCATTCAGATGCTTTGCATATGAAGTACCCGGTGATCTTGTTGATGAGTACATACACATGAGTGAGTCCACATGCCTGGAGCCAACGTATAAGTTCTACAATGTTGTCGTTCAGGTGTTTGGCCTGCAGTACTTGAGAGAACCATATATTGTGGAGACAACCCAGTTTGCTATCGATCAATGCTTTAAGAGGCTTTCCGGGGATGCTTGAAAGCATAAATTGTATGCACGGAGAGTGGAAGAACCGTCCATTTGCTTGGAAGGTGCAATGGAAGGGACATGTTGATGGTTGCACGGTCATGCTTGAAGCTATGGCATCACAAAATCTTTGGATTTGGCACTCTTTTCTTGGCATGTCAGATTCTCACAATAACATCAATGTGCTTCAGCGCTCTCCAACGTTCTTGAGGCTTTCAGAAGGTAATTCCCCAGAGGTCAACTATGAGATCAATGTCCACCAATACAGCAAGGGATACTACCTAGCTAATGGTATCTATCTTCTGTGATCTACATTTGTGAAGATAATCTCCGAGCCTGAAAGGATCGAGAAGAGGTGTGTAGAGGGGGGGTGATTAGACCCTCAACAAGCAAAAGTGGCAGTTTTTTAATATGTTCAAGTTGAGGTGGAATTTTAGCACAAGTTTAAGCATTCACAATACATTTCAAGCAAGCATGGCAATTGTATATGAGTAGTGGAAAGTAAAGCATGCAAGTTGCAATAAAATAAAGGGATAGGATTGGAGTGTGCAAACGCAATTGAAGACACGAATTTTTTTGGCGTGGTTCCGATAGGTGCTGCTATCGTACATCCACGTTGGTGGATACTTCAACCCACAAAGGGTAATGGTTGCGCGAGTCCATGGAGGGCTCCACCCACAAAGGGTCCATGAAGAAGCAACCTTGTCTATCCCACCAAGGCCATTGCCCACTGATAACCCACAAGTATAGGGGATCCCAACAGTTTTCGATAAGTAAGAGTGTCGAACCCAACGAGGAGCTAAAGGCAGAACAAATATTCCCTCAAGTTCTATCGACCACCGATACAACTCTATGCACGCTTGATGTTCGCTTTACCTAGAACAAGTATAAAACTAGAAGTACTTTGTAGGTGTTGTTGGATAGGTTTGCAAGATAATAAAGATTGCGTAAATAAAAAGTAGGAGCTGTTGTAAGTAAAGAAGCAATAAAGTAAATATAGCGAGTGTGGAAAAGTGGTGGTAGGAGTTGCAAAATTGCCCCTAAGCAATTGACTACTTTACTACACCGATAGCAAGTATTATGTGGGAGAGGCCACTGCTAGCATGACATCCCTGACTTGGAATTCTATGCACTTATGATTGGAACTATTAGTAAGAATCCGCAACTACTAACGTTCATTAAGGTAAAACCCAACCATAGCATTAAGATATATTGGTCCCCCTTCAATCCCGTATGCATCAATTTCTATGCTAGGTTGAAGCTTCTGTCACTCTTTCCCTCCAATACATAGTCCTATCAACATACAACTAACCCTATGGTGTGATCCACGCGCGCGCTCATATGATGGGAACCAAAGGACAACAACATAACCACAAGCAAATTAAATCAATCATAGCAATTCATCAAGCACCGATAGGACAACAAAAATCTACTCAGACATCATAGGATGGCAACACATCATTGGATAATAATATGAAGCATAAAGCACCATGTTCAAGTAGAGGGTACAGCGGGTTGCGGGAGAGTGGACCATTTTAGATAGAGGGGGGAAGGTGATTGAGATGTTGGTGAAGATGGCGGAGGTGTTGGTGTAGATCGCGATGATGATGATGATGGCCATGGCAGCGCTCCGGCGCCACCGGAAGAGAAGGGGATAGGGGGCCCCTTCGTATTCTTCTTCCTTGACCTCCTCCCTAGATGGGAGAAGGGTTTCCCCTCTGGTCCTTGGCCTCCATGGCATGGTAGGGGAGAGAGCCCCTCCGAGATTGGATCCGTCTCTATGTCTCTATCTATTTCTGCGTTCTCAGATTCTGCCCTTTCACCGTTTCTTATATTCCTGGAGATCCGTAACTCCGATTGGACTGAAATTTTAACACGATCTCTATCCGGATATTAGCTTTCTTGTGGCGAAAGAAGGGCACCAACCGCCTTACTGGGTGGCCATGAGGGTCAGGGGCGCACCACCTGCCTCGTGGCCACCTCGGGCATCGTATTGCGTGGATTTTTCTTCCAAAAAATCATATATATTCCAAAAACAAATCTCCGGCAGTTTTTATCCCGTTTGGACTCCGTTTGATATGGATATTCTGTGAAACAAAAAACATGCAACAAACAGGAACTGGCACTGGGCACTGGATCAGTATGTTAGTCCCAAAAATAGTATAAAAAGTTGCCAAAAGTATATGAAAGTTGTAGAATATTGGCATGGAACAATCAAAAATTATAGATACGACGGAGACGTATCAGCATCCCCAAGATTAATTCCTGCTCGTCCTCGAGTAGGTTAATGATAAAAAAGATAATTTTTGATGTGGAATGCTACCTAGCATAATCTTGATCACATATCTAATCATGGCATGAATATTAAGATACGAGTTATTCAAAGCAATAGTCTATCATTTGACATAAAAACAATAATACTTCAAGCCTACTAATAAAGCAATCATGTCTTTTCAAAATAACAAGGCCAAAGAAAGTTATCCCTACAAAATCATATAGTCTGGCTATGCTCCATCTTCACCACACAAAAAATTCACATCATGCACAACCCCGATGACAAGCCAAGCAATTGTTTCATACTTTTGATGTTCTCAAACCTTTTCAAATTTCACACAATACATGAGCGTGAGCCATGGACATAGCACTATAGGTGGAATAGAATGGTGGTTGTGGAGAAGACAAAAAGGAGAAGATAGTCTCACATCAACTAGGCGTATCAACGGGCTATGGAGATGCCCCATCAATAGATATCAATGTGAGTGAGTAGAGATTTCCATGCAACGGATGCACTAAGAGCTATAAGTGTATGAAAGCTCAGACTGAAAACTAAGTGGGTGTGCATCCAACTTACTTGCTCATGAAGACCTCGGGCGTTTGAGGAAGCCCATCATCGGAATATACAAGCCAAGTTTTAAAATGAAAATTCCCACTAGTATATGGAAGTGATAACTCAAGAGACTCTCTATATGGTGCTACTTTGAAGCACAAGTGTGGTAAAAGGATAGTAACATTGCCCCTTCTCTCTTTTTCTCTCATTTTTTTGTTTTTTTGTTTTTTTGGTGGGCTTCTTTGGCCTCTTTTTTTATTTGGGCTTCTTTGGCCTCTTTTATTTATTTTTAAAGTCCGGAGTCTCATCCCGACTTGTGGGGGAATCATAGTCTCCATCATCCTTTCCTCACTGGGGCAATGCTCTAATAATGATGATCATCACACTTTTATTTACTTACAACTCAATATTACAACTCGGTATCTAGAACAAAGATATGACTCTATATGAATGCCTCGGGCGGTGTACTGGGATGTGCAATGATCTAGCGTAGCAATGACATCAAAAAACAGACAAGCCATGAAAACATCATGCTAGCTATCTTACGATCATGCAAAGCAATATGACAATGAATGCTCAAGTCATGTATATGATGATGATGGAAGTTGCATGGCAATATATCTCGGAATGGCTATGGAAATGCCATGATAGATAGGTATGGTGGCTGTTTTGAGGAAGGTATATGGTGGGTTTAAGGTACCAGCAAAAGTTGCGCGATACTAGAGAGGCTAGCAATGATGGAAGGGTGAGAGTGCGTATAATCCATGGACTCAACATTAGTCATAAAGAACTCACATACTTATTGCAAAAATCTATTAGTCATCAAAACAAAGTAGTACGCGCATGCTCCTAGGGGGATAGATTGGTAGGAAAAGACCATCGCTCGTCCCCGACTGCCACTCATAAGTAAGACAATCAATAAATAAATCATGCTCCGACTTTGTTACATAACGGTTCACCATACGTGCATGCTACGAGAATCACAAACTCAACACACGTATTTCTAATAATCCACAACTACCCACTAGCATGACTCTAATATCACCATCTTTATATCGCAAAACTATTGCAAGGAATCAAACATATCATACTCAGTGATCTACAAGTTTTATGTAGGATTTTATGACTAACCATGTGAATGACCAATTCCTGTCATCTTTCTAAATAGATATAAGTGAATCAAGAGAGTTTAATTCTTTCTACAAAAGATATGCCCACGCTCTAACAAATATAAGTGAAGAAAAAGAGCATTCTACAAATGGGGTTTTCTATGTAAAGAGAAACAGGCAATCCAAGCTTCAAATGATATAAGTGAAGCACATGAAGCATTCTATAAAGCCATACTCAAAAGATATAAGTGAAGTGCAAAGAGCATTCTATAAATCAGCCAAGGACTATATCATACCAGCATGGTGCATAAAGGAAAAAATGAAAACTAAATGCAAAAGACGCTCCAAGATTTGCACATATCGCATGAACGAAACAAATCCGAAAACATACCGATATTTGTTGAAGAAAGAGGGGATGCCTTCCGGGGCATCCTCAAGCTTAGACGCTTGAGTCTACTTGAATATTTACTTGGGGTGCCTCGGGCATACCCAAGCTTAAGCTCTTGACTCTCTTCCTTCTTCTCACATCGAGACCTTCTCGATCATCGAACACTTCATCCACACAAAACTTCAACAGAAAACTCGGTAAGATCCGTTAGTATAATAAAGCAAATCACTACTCTAAGTACTGTTGCAAACCAATTCATATTTTTTTTTGCATTGTGTCTACTGTAATATAACTTTTTCATGGCTTAATCCACTGATATAAATTGATAGTTTCATCAAAACAAGCAAACTATGCATCAAAAACAGAATCTGTCTAAAACAGAACAGTCTGTAATAATCTGAACATTCACCATACTTATGATACTTGAAAAATTCTACCAAAATTAGGAAAAATAAAAAATTTGTATAGAAATACAGTGCAAAAAGTTTCAGAACCATTTGACGTTCCAGTAAAAAAAATGTAAAATCACGCACTACAGCCAAAGTTTCTGTCCTGCACCGTACAAACCAACAAGCAAAGTACACATCCTAAAGGCAAATCTTGGCACATTATTTTTATAATACAACGGAATTGTACAAGGGGATAATTATTTTTGTTGAAGAGTTTCTGTAATCAAGATTCACAAAGTTGCCGTGAGCATGAACAAAGTTCAAGGAGCTCTCCCACTTCAACAATGCTTGTCTTTCTCACTTTCACTTTCCTTTTTGAGAAAGTTTTGGGTTCCCCTATTTATTTTTGTTGTTTTTAAACTATATAAAAGCACTCAACAGAAATAAATGACTCTCTAAAACTTCCGGGTTGTCTCCCTGGCAGCGCTTTCTTTAAAGCCATTAAGCTAGGCATATAATGCTCAAGTAATGAATCCACCCGGATCCCAAGGTATATCAAAGCCAATTTTAATTAACAATGATTTGTAATTTAGTAGTGAGCACAAAGTAACATATATCATGTAACAACAAAGTCTAACTCTCTTCCTATGCATCGGCATGTCATAAAAGAACAATTCATGCACACATAGTAAAGGCCAATGCATAGTATAAACAGTTTCTTGCAATTTTATCGTATTGGAAACATAGAGAGGTGGAGATATAGTTCCTCTCTCATAATAATTGCAAGTAGGAGCAGCAAGCACATGCATATTATATTCATCAAAATCATCATGTGTAATAGTCAGACGCAGCCCATCAATATAATCCTTAATAAGTGCAAACTTCTCCTATATAGTGTAGTCGGGAGAATTCAAAAAGATAATAGGACTATCATGCATGGATGCAATAGCAACAATTTCATGTTTAACATAAGGAACCATAGCAAGTTCATCTCCATAAGCATAATTCATATTGGCATCTTGGCCATAAGCATAGAAAGCATCATCAAAAAGGGATATTTCAAGATAATCAAAGGGATCATAACAATCATCATAGCAATCATCCTTCGGTAAGCACGAAGGGAAATTAAACAATGTATGAGTTGAAGAGTTACTCTCATTAGAAGGTGGGAACGGGTAGCTAATCCGCTCTTCCTCCTTTTGTTCTTCTCTCTCCTCCTCATCTTTTTCATCCAATGAGCTCACAGTTTCATCAACTTCTTCCTCCATAGATTCCTACAAAATATTAGTCTCTTCTTGGACAGCGGAGACTTTCTCAATAAGCGCATTAATATAGGAATTGTATTCATAATTATCATAGAAATATTTTAGGATAGCTAAATTTTCAGGCCTATAAACATCATCATCAAAAGCTTCATACTTTTCAAACAAAGATTCAATTTCATAAGCACCCTTAAAAGCAACATATTCTTCTATTTGTTCCACATCATAGTAGTCATATATACCTCTAGCATAAGAAGGCAAAGTTTCATTATCATTAAATTCACATGAAAAGGGAAGGTGTGAAGCCTTCATCCTAGAGAAACAAGTATAATCATATCTCAAGCATAGTTGCCTAGCATACCAATACAACATATAAATTTGATCCCATAATAGTTTCCCTTTTTGAGTCAAGTGATAATCCCTAAAGTATTCACGTTGATCCAACGTTACTCCCATTACCAGATTGTATGGGGTTTTCTCAGGATTATCAAAGTAGTACATAATATCTGTCACATAACGAGCATCGAGGGTTTTAGGAGGTTCCTCATCTCCATGAGCAGCAAGTACACCTAATTTTTTTGGTATTTCATGTTCCATATCCATAACTAAAGATAAAGACCAACTAAGAATAGCAAATACAAATTACTTAGTGATAAAGCAAACAAGCACACACGAGAATATTCACCCCACGCTATTGCTCCCCGGCAACGGCGCTAGAAAAAGGTCTTGATAACCCACAAGTATAGGGGATTGCAACAGTTTTCGATAAGTAAGAGTGTCGAACCCAACGAGGAGCTAAAGGCAGAACAAATATTCCCTCAAGTTCTATTGACCACCGATACAACTCTACGCACGCTTGATGTTCGCTTTACCTAGAACAAGTATAAAACTAGAATTACTTTGTAGGTGTTGTTGGATAGGTTTGCAAGATAATAAAGATTACGTAAATAAAAAGTAGGGGCTGTTGTAAGTAAATAAGCAATAAAGTAAATATAGCGAGTGTGGAAAAGTGGTGGTAGGAGTTGCGAAATTGCCCCTAAGTAATTGACTAGTTTACTAGACCGATAACAAGTATTATGTGGGAGAGGCCACTGCTAGCATGTCATCCCTGACTTGGAATTCTATGCACTTATGATTGGAACTATTAGCAAGCATCCGGAACTACTAACGTCCGTTAAGGTAAAACCCAACCATAGCATTAAGATATATTGGTCCCCCTTCAATCTCGTATGCATCAATTTCTATGCTAGGTTGAAGCTTCTGTCACTCTTTCCCTCCAATACATATTCCTATCAACATACAACTAACCCTATGGTGTGATCCACGCGTGCGCTCATATGATGGGCACCAAAGGACATCAACATAACCACAAGCAAATGAAATCAATCATAGCAATTCATCAACCACCGATAGGACAATGAAAAACTACTCAGACATCATAGGATGGCAACACATCATTGGATAATAATATGAAGCATAAAGCACCATGTTCAAGTAGAGGATACAACGGGTTGCGGGAGAGTGGACCGCTGTAGATAGAGGGGGGAAGGTTATGGAGATGTTGGTGAAGATGGCGGAGGTGTTGGTGTAGATCGCGGTGATGATGATGATGGCCACGGCAGCGTTCCTGCGCCACCGGAAGAGAAGGGGAGAGGGGGCCCCTTCGTCTTCTTCTTCCTTGACCTCCTCCCTAGATGGGAGAAGGGTTTCCCATCTGGTCCTTGGCCTCCATGGCATGGGAGGGGAGAGAGCCCCACCGAGATTGGATCTGTCTCTTTGTCTCTATCTATTTCTGCGTTCTCAGATTCTGCCCTTTCACCGTTTCTTATATTCCCGGAGATCCGTAACTCTGATTGGGCTGAAATTTTAACATGATCTCTATCCGGATATTAGCTTTCTTGCAGCGAAAGAAGGGCACCAACCGCCTTACGGGGTGTCCACGGGGTCAGGGGCGCGCCCCCTGCCTCGTGGCCCCCTCGGGCACCATCTCGCATGGATTTTTCTTCCCAAAAATCATATATATTCCAAAAAAAATCTCCGTCAGTTTTTATCCCGTTTGGACTCCGTTTGATATGGATATTCTGCGAAACAAAAAACATGCAACAAACAGGAACTGGCACTGGGCACTGGATCAATATGTTAGTCCCAAAAATAGTATAAAAAGTTGCCAAAAGTATATGAAAGTTGTAGAATATTGGCATGGAACAATCAAAAATTATAGATACGACGAAGACGTATCACCCACGAACGACTTGCCTCATTTGGGTAGATCTTCACAAAGTAGGTGATCTCCTTTCCCTTACAAACTCCTTGGTTCAACTCCACAATCTTGACGGAGGCTCCCAAGTGACACCGAACCAATCTAGGAGACACCACTCTCCAAAAGGTAATATATGGTGTGATGATGATGAACTCCTTGCTCTTGTGCTTCAAATGATAGTCTCCCCAACACTCAACTCTCTCACAGATTTGGCTATGGTGGAAAGATGATTTGAGTGGAAGGCAACTTGGGGAAGGCTAGAGATCAAGATTCTTGTGGTTGGTGAGGGAGTCCTGGACTAAGGGGTCCTCGGGCGTCCGGCCTGTTATCCATGGGCCGGACTGATGGGCTGTGAAGACATGAAGGCCGAAGACTGCACCGTGTCTGGATTGGACTCTACTTGGCGTGGAAGGCAAGCTTAGCGATCGAAGATTCCTTCTTATGTAATCGACTCCATGTAAACCCTAGATCCCCTCAGTGTCTATATAAACCGAAGGGGGTAGTCCGGAAAGGACAACACATATACTCATTACCATACCCACATAGGCTAGACTTCTAGGGTTTAGCCATTATGATCTCGTGGTAGATCAACTCTTGTAACACTCATATTCATCAATATCAATCAAGCAGGACGTGGGGTTTTACCTCCATAGAGAGGGCCCGAACCTGGGTAAACATCGTGTCCCCCGTCTCATGTTACCATCGATCCTAGACGCATAGTTCGGGACCCCCTACCCGAGATCCGCCGGTTTTGACACTAACATTGGTGCTTTCATTGAGAGTTCCACTGTGCCGTCAGCAAAGGGCTCGATGGCCCCTTTGATCGTGAGCAATGTTGTTGTCTAGGGAGAAACCTTCCTCCCCGGATAGATCTTCGTATTCGGCGGCTTCGTACTGCGGGCCAACTCGCTTGGCCATCTGGAGCAGATCGACAGCTACGCCCCTGGCCATCAGTTCAGATTCGGGAGCTTGAATTACGTTGCGTACATCCGTGGAGACTTGATCTTCGACGGATTCGAGACCGCGACAACCGCTCCCCATCGCCCCGATGAACATGGCTTAAACCTGTCATCAGGCCGCATCCAGGAGATAGCTCCCGTAGCAGCTCCGGCCTCAAATCCGGAGCAGTTAAAGTCGTCCGAAGATGGGAAGCTCAACCCCATCACGGGGACCACCGATTCCGCGGCGCTGGAGCCACACACGGATTCCACTTCGTACGATATCTGCATCAACGGAATCCCGGACTCGCCTCCGATGTCGAGCTCCGAACCCTGTGAGCCTGCGTACGCCGAACTCGATTGGTTATCAATCTTCAAGTTCAGCGCCGCAGATGTCTTCCAACACTCGCCCATGGGCAACATACTAAATTCGCTAAAAACCCTATCCATGGCGGGCGACCCGTCTCCGAACTATGTTCGGTTCGAACTTACGACGGACAATGGAGAATTTTGCTTCCCACCCGCCACCCACTTCATAGCCACTGTTAAAGATGTAACCAACACACCCGATCCCCGCGCCGAAGACATCGACGGTATGGACGACGACGAGGGGAAAGGCCAGAGCTCACTACCCACTAGACACGGGACATGCACTTCCTGGTATGACGTGTGTATGATAGACACACCTTACGGCGCTCTCGACGATGAGAAGGAGAATCCGGTCAAGGATAAACCGCCTGGTACACAGCCCGGACATCGGGGTCCTGGGCCTCATCACCCAAGAGAAGACACTGCCAGCACCAGAGAAGACGATACCCCGGACAATGAAGACCCTGTTGAAGTATAATCCGAGCAGGAGGAACAGGAAGGCGGGCAAGACAGTCCTGATGAACAGGCCACATGTGGGGACTCGGAGGACAGCAACTATCTCCCCCTCTCCGAGGAGGTGGAGATCCTCGGCAACGAGGATTTTACCATGCCAAGGAACCTCTCGAGCAGGAGCGCTTTAAACGCTGGCTTATTGCCACTGCAAGGAGCTTAACAAAGAAGCAGCTGCAGCTTCAAGCAAGCGAAGACTTGCTCAATGATAGATGGACCAAGGTCTTGGCCCCCGAAGAATACGGCCTTAGCAGCCCAGACAAAAGCCACCACAAGAGTAGGTGGCTCCCTCAATACGATGGCAGGGCGATGGAGCCCATACCACCATCGAATAATGCGGCGGGGCGATCACAGTTCGGTCCAGACAAAGCAGCAGCCCAAGGAGAGCACCATACCAACCCATCCGGCATAGAGGGTAGAGCAAGACACACAAGATTGATGTACAGATCACGAAGATATACCCCGACCGACGATGATGGTCTCCTATCTGGACACTATAGAGCCGACCACGCCCGGTCCGAGCACCGTAAACGGAGCCCACCGGAGGTATTTCATAGTGTGGCCCAGCATAGAGGAGCCGCACACCCCCTCTGCTTCACGGACGAAGTAATGGAACACGAATTTCTAGATGGGTTTAAACCCATTATCATCGAATCATACGATGGGACAACAGACCCCACGGTATGGATCGAGGATTACCTCCTCCATATTCACATGGCCCGCGGAGATGACCTCCATGCCATTAAATACCTACCTCTCAAGCTTAAAGGGCCAGCTCGGTACTGGCTAAACAGTTTGCCAGAAAATTTTATTGGCAACTGGGAAGATTTTGAAGACGCCTTTCGAGACAACTTCCAGGGAACATATGTCCAGCCATTATGTGCCGATGACTTACGTCACATTGTCCAGGAGCCCGACGAGTCAGCTAGGGAGCTCTGGACCAGGTTCTTTGTCAAAAAGAACCAAATTGTCGACTGTCCAGACGCAGAAGCCCTCACGACCTTCAAACATAGCATCTAGGATGAATGGCTCACGCGTCACCTCGGCCAGGAAGGACCCAAATACATGACAGCCCTCATCGGTCTAATGAACCGCTTCTGCGTGGGAGAAGACAACTGGCTTGCTCGTAAAAGCAACGACACCAGCGGCCCGGGCACTTATGAAATCCAAGATGGAAACGGCAAGCCACGACGAACCGAACATAACAACATACGCGACACATCGGTGAATGCCGGATTTCACAATCTGAAGCCCGGTCAATGGAAGAAGCCACTAAAGGCAAACCAGGATGGACCATCCACCCTTGACAGGATATTGGACCGACCTTGTCAGATTCACGGTCTCCCTGATAGGCCAGCTAATCATACCAACTGTAACTGTTGGGTCTTCAAGCAGGCAGGCAAGCTTAACGCTGATCACAAGGGGAGGAGGCCACCAGGTGACAAAGACGACGGATCGGCTCGCCAGCAGAACACCAGGGGCCAGAAAAAGTTCCCCTCTGACGTTCGACCACTTCTGAAATGCAAATAGCAGTTCGGCTCCCGCCACCCACCTACTGTACTGGCAAAATTTACACCACGCGCACATCACTACGCACTCAAGATACCATGGGCATTGGCGGAAGCACAACACGGACAACCCTACAAGCATCCCCGTAACGTTTTTATATGTTTTTCTCATTTTTTATGTATCATGTTTAAAGAACAGATGACCAACTGGAAAGCATCTACAGCGGACTCTATCGGAGTTCGGATCCATACACTCACCAAGGGGTTACTTCTGTTAAGGATCCCACTCCCCGAGGATGGGCTACGCAGACGTGCGACAGGAGGTCCAAAATTACCTTTTGTAGACTGCACTCTTTACTCCAAGCCTGTACTATGCCCCTTTTCCTCTTATCCCGACCACGAGCATGTCAAATAGCCGGGTCTGTGGTTTCTCTTTTTTATATATATACATAAATTTATCATTGGCACATCGCTCCGTTCTCAGTAAGCCTCACCCGAGCCAAACTCTCATACCCTTTCAAAAATAAAGTACGGCCTCAACGGCTACTTTGCAGATGCACCTCGGCACACCCTGCCAGGGGCTCGGCATGGGAACGAATGAGTTTCCAGTAAAAGTACGAACAGCTCTATAGCGTACTTCAGCGTCGCAAGCTTGGCCTTATATGCATCAGCTCCGAATCATTGTCTTGGGTCAATAGTTGGGTTTCCCAGCTCCTGTGTTTGCTACCCTACGTTCCGATCTATTGGCTAGGGTAGTAAAGGGAGAACTACTGCGATTGTGCCCTGGCCTAGACCGGATGAGCACCTCAGTAGAGAAAGCCAAAAACTGACTGTCATGATGCGGCGAGAGCTGGTCAACCACTTGACAACTTATTGGAATTTTTAGGGATTCTCCGTGTAATACGAGGGATCTTTTTCAGATGAGATATGTAAGGCACCACACGCCGCATACACCAGGGGCTATGTCGTAGCCCCACCATAAAACTCCTATGGTTAAGTGAAAGTGTTAACGCCTTATAGTCCGATTGCCTGGTTCGCCGCATTATCACCTCCTTCATGGACCAAGACGTTGGATAAAGAGTGATTAAATGCTTTTCCGAACACACCCATACTTCCTACGAGGGGGCTGAAGCCGACAACTGGAAAACTTTCAGATTATATTAAAACGACTGCATAGGAGGAATTCAAGCTTTTCGAGCAAAACATAAATAGATTAACTATAAAGTTGTCTTTTACAATCATCATACACCTCACTCGAACATTACACTACAAAAAAATACACTTCCATGATGATACATGTTTGTCACAGTAGGTCGCATTTTTTGTCATGCATGTACATCCATGAAGATTTTATGACAGAATCAAGATAGTCATACCTGTGCTGTCGTAGAAGTGTTCCATGACATTACCAAAATTATCATCACGAAAGTGTCCACTTCCATGACGATAAATCGTGCGTCACAGAAGTGCTTTCGTCAAGGGTGACCGACACGTGGCATCCACCGTAACGGAACATCGTTAAGCTATCGGGTCGGGTTTTGGATCCGATAACCCGTTAACAGCCCAGACCAATGGGGATTTTCCATGTGTAAAATCATTATTGGCTGGAGGAAACACGTGTCAGCTCATTGTTGGGACAGATGTCATCCACTCATTGGATGGAAGGCGCCTATGATACGTCAACATGTGGCACGACCCAACAGAGGCCCATTCCTGTGAAAAGGCCGGCCCGTTTGACTTGGTCAAAAGGTGGCGGGCCGGCCCATGGAAAGCCTGTTAATGGCCTGTTCGCATATAGCCCATTTACAGCCCGCTAACCCAAGGCCCTTTACGCCCTATCCGAATTAGGCCCAGTAGCATCATCGGGGCCATCCAATATGATTCCAGCCTGTTTTCACTTCTGGCGCATATATGGCCCATGACGTCTTTCGGCCCATATGAGGCCCTATGTAACTGTTGGCCTATTAATGGCCCATGGTGAAACTGGCCCGTAATGAACAGTGTATCACTTTACACCCATTAACGGCCCGTGGTGAAACTGGCTGGTAATGAACAGTGTATCACTTTATACCCATTAACGGCCCATTATTCCGTTGGGCCATTTCCAGCCCATGTTATCTTTCGGCCTTCTCAGAGCCCATTTATTCTTGGGCTCATTTCCAGCATTCGTTCACTTACGGCCCGTTACTATCATTTTCTGCTTGTGGGCCAAATTCAGCCCCTGGTTACAGTCAGCCCGTTTGTGGTCCGTTAATATGTTGGGTTGTTTTCATAGCGTCATCAAATACGGCCTATTAACGATGGCCCATTATGGTCGGCCCATGAACGGACGATTCCAACACTAGCCCGTTTACGACCATAATGCGGTCTGTTTGGCCCATGTTTGGCCAATCGATCATACGGCCAGTATAAGGCCCATTGATGATACGGCCCGCAGAAGGCCCATTGTTTCTATGGCCCGTAGAAGGCCCATTGTTTCTATGGCCCGTAGAAGGCCCATTGTTTCTACGGCCCGTAGAAGGCCCACTGTTTCTACGCCCAGTAGGAGGCCCAGTGTCACTACAGTAAATATTAGCCCATGGTTATTGTGGCCTAGTTTTTAAAAATAGGTTATTGCAGCCACTAGCTAACCGTGTAAAAAGAACTGCAATGACTACAAGCAAACAAATAAAAAAGACAACAAGGAAATAAATAAGCAAGCAACTAACGCTAGGCTATCACGGCTATTACACATATTACATCCACTGGGCATCAAAGTTCGCCACCAGTGCAAATATAGGGAACAAAGCAGCATATCATATACACAGGTTGTCAAAGTTGGCGACCAGCGCAAATAAACTTTGCAGCGAAACAAATCCAGAACTGAAACCACTTCAGAAGATCTCAAGAAACAATATCCTGGGTACCCATAATGCTGGCAAGATGCTTAGCAAGCTTATTAACGTTCTCTTGTATGGCGCTTAAATCCTCCAGCGCTTGCTGTTGCACTAGAAAATATGCATCTGAATTCTGCAGGGACTTCCTCAGTTCTTCAGCTTCCTGTCGCAGCACATCTGATCGATGTCTTTTAACTTTAAGTTGAGACTCAAGAAGATGAACTGATTCAGGCAGCAAGTTCGAAGAGCTTGTGCCAGCAGTAGTGGCCAGTAACTCGAACACTACATCAAGACAGGACTTTTAGGTTCGCTCACTGTCATCAAGATAGTTTTTATCAGCTTTCTTGGAGACCAACAGGGATTTCTCACTATCTTGAACCTTATCTGCATTACTTCCTTTACCATTGGATAAAGAGGTACTGTTCTCCAATATTTTGTCTGCATTCTAAAAGAGAAACAAGCAGACACATCACATGTTTACCATGTTGTATATGAAACTCATTTTGGTAAATGAGTTCAGTAGTAAAGTGGACAGGATAACAACATGAAACAAACATATATCTATGTACCATGGTCACCTTATGGTCTATATCATTCTAGTTTTTGTTGCCAAATCAAGATAGAGACACAGTTCAAATAATATTTGTTCAAGACAAAGCAGAATAGATAGAATATAAATGTGGGTAACTATAGAGCAATAACAACACTTGTAATGTGCATGACATGAGAACATAACTGTTTATTCGATTGAAACTGAAATCAACATAGAGCAGATTACAATAGCAAACCAATTAAAGAAACAGGTTTAAAACATACCTGTTGCGCCATTGGAGTTTCAATTCAATCCTTCAAATTTGAAAATAGTTGGTATGAGTAAATACAGTAATGTAAGAGCAAAGGAGTATGAACCATAGCTACAGAACCTGACCTGAGAACAAATCTTCTTCTCCTTTAAGCGTTGAGGTTGGATTCGGAGTGGTGGTCCTCGTGCTTTGGGCACTGCAGTTCCCTTACTAACTGCTCGTGTTTGGGAGCTCTGTGGTGGAGACGGTGCTATGTCAACTGGAAATGGGTTATATCTGCCGAGGTTGGGGTTAGAAGGGGTGTAGCTGGTTCTCTGTCCAACTGGGTAGGGGTACAATCTGCGAGAGTATGGGTTATGTGTGGTGGATCTGGTCCTTGGGCAAGTACAATCGTGGTTCTATCTACATCAACTAGTAGCACTATCTTTTCTGAAGACCGTGTTGTTACTCCCTTAGATACTGCCATCACGCTCTTCAATTCAAATGGCTGATAAACAAGAAAAGTAATTGAAAGTATAGACATTGTATGATAGACAGGTGCAATGCATAGTGGGGAATAAAAGAGGGCATGAAATAATTCATATTTATGTTGTCTAACCAAACAGGATGGCATGACACAATTTCACATATATTATGGCTAACTAAACAGGATAGCATGACACAATTTCACATTATGATGGCTAACTAAAAAAGATGGAAAGACATAGTTCAAAATATGAGACTATGTAAACAGGATGACATGGCATAACTATATAATGTGTTTATTAAATAGGTTGGCATGCCATAATTCACATACATTCACGGATAGAATGCCATAATTCAAAATATGCTGACTGTAAACACTAAACATGATGAGATGATATAACTATATGATGTCTTTATTAAATGGGTTGCCATGCCATAATTCAGATAGATGATGTGTATCTACTATGTAAGCATGATGGCATGATATAATTCAAATATATGATTTATATAGTAAGCAAGTAAGCATATGGCAATCCATATATGATGTAAAAACTAAGCAATGCAAGACAACATGCATGACATGGGTAATATAACCCTGCCAAGTTTGAGCATAGACCTCAAGGGGGAAATAGGACTGGTCATCAGTCTCTGAATCCTCCTCTGAGGTGCTCTCTATAACCAGCAAGATGTCTGCTTCAGCAGGTAGCATTGTCTGCTCTGAATACCTTGTTTTCACTCCAGATACTTCCATCACCGCTTCAAATGGCTGATGCACATGAAGAGTAGTTGAATATACAAACGTTGTGGACAAATGGAACACGTAATACAAAAAAATGATAGCATGATATATTTCACATACATGATGATTGGCTAAACAGCATGGCATTGCATAATTCACATATATAATGCCTTTGCAACAAGATAGCATTGTATAATTCACATATATAATGTCTTGCAACAAGATGGCAATGCATAATTCACATATATGGTAATTAGACACTGAACAGGTGGCATTCACACAAAGCATGTCTAAAATAATCAAATGACATAGCAATGCGAGACACCATACGCACGATATGAGCAACATAACCCTACCAAGTTAGAGCATACACCTCGGGGGGGGGGAGAGAATAGGACCGGTGATCTGTCTCTGAATCCTCCTCTGGGGACCTATCCGTAACCAGCGAGATATGCGCTTCGTTAGATAGCATAGTCTGCTCTAAAGACCTTGTTTTCATTCCAGAATTTGCCATCACCGTGTCAAATGGCTGATGCACACGAAGAGCAGTTGAATGTACTAACATTGTTGACAAATGTAATATGTAATGAAAAAAAGGATGGCCTAATATAATTTACATATAATATGACTGGCTAAGCAGGATGGCATTGCAAAATTCACATATATGATGCCTGGCTAAAAAAGATGGCGTTGCATAATTCACATAAATGATGAATAAACTAAACAGATGGCATTCGCACAAAGGATGTCTAAACTAAGCAGATGGCATATTTGATGTATAAAGTAAGCAATGCAAGACACCATATGGATGATATAA
Organism: Triticum urartu; assembly: GCF_003073215.2. Taxonomy (NCBI): domain Eukaryota; kingdom Viridiplantae; phylum Streptophyta; class Magnoliopsida; order Poales; family Poaceae; genus Triticum; species Triticum urartu. The sequence continues at coordinate 325,578,838 of NC_053023.1, read as the reverse complement.
CCAACACCAGCATGCCAAGTTAGAGCGAAGACCTCAGGGGGTAAATAGGAGTTGTCTTCTCCTTCTGAATCTCCCTCAGAACAGATATCTTTCTCTCGATTACAATCCAAAATGCGTGGAGGGGGGGCTGCCTTTGCGCCTACCATGGAGCGACGTCTGCATGAATCTTTATTGCCATGCAAGGCTCGTCTCTTTTGCTCTACATGTTCAGTTCCATTGTTTACAATAACTGTCATGCATAAGAATAAAACATAGTGAGATTATGTAAGGAGTGCATGCAGAAATCCAGAGTGATGGTAGCAACCTGTGGATAGACCCAAAACCAATAATAGCAGGCAGATAATGGCTTCAGTTAAAAAATACAGATAATGGCTTCTTTACTATTTGTTTCCCACCCAACATGAAACTCATAGTAGACACCGGAGATTAACCAGATAGTAGATAGATACTATTGATAGCGGCCCGATACGTACCCCACAACCATTTAAAAACTCAAGTTTGACCATTAGTTTGGAGCTGACTTAGAGTCTAATTGGGAACATGACGATAAAGTAGCATGTAATATTAAGCGATGCATAACGTAAGCAGACACGAAAGAGTGCGACCTCTCTTGCGGACCCGTGTAGTCCTCGAGGTCATCTTCTCGGTTGATGATGGTAATGCAGTTTTCATGGCTGCCAGCGGCGGGGAAGAAGATCTTAGGCGGCGAAAGACAGTCTGGAGGCCAGATCCCTGCTGTGCTGGACCCTTTTGTCGTTGGAGCAGCTGAGCTGGGGTGGACGACGGCGCAGCAGGAGCGGGACAAACCACGCAAGGTTTTCTTTGACAACTATCTGTAAGAGAAGTAATTCTGTAAGGGCTCGTTTGAATTGGAGGATTCCAACAATGCAGGGATAGGAAATAGACAGGAATAGGATAGGAATGCACGTGGAAAACAAAGAATTTAAAAACACAGGATTTCTGCCAATCTGGGTGTTTGATTCACAATAATTGTAAGATCACAGGATGCAAAGAACCATGGTGAGATTAAGTCAAACCACAGGAAAATGTACGGTTATAATGCTATTATGCTACTATCTCTTAGTCTTGTGCTTCATGAATAGGAATTTGAAAAGGAGGACAAGTGAAAATTAAAATTCCTACGTTTTTTCTTTCAAGGAGACACTAAAGGAACAAATCTGTGTGCTCAGTGGACAATATATATAACATGTAAAGTAAAAAAGAGATGCAACAAGTGTACAACCTCTTTGGAGAAGCCACGTCGATCTCAGCATGATTGGGTTGGCCGGTGAGGATGCTTCGGCTGACTTTGCTGTCGGAGGAGGGGAAGAAGATCTTAGGCGTCTGGAGATGGAGCTCGAGGTACTGCTCCGCTGTGATGGAGGGTTTCGTCGTTGGAGCAGCTCCGGTGAGTTGTACGACGCCAAGGCTGAAGCAGGACAAGAGAGAGAACGAACAACATTAACCTGAGAGGAATTCTAATAGCATCTCCAATACATGACGTAAAACACATAACCACAAAGTGCTAGATGTAAAATACATCAGCCGCTCATCTCTGAAATTAACTGTCGAAACTGAACTTAACTGTCGAAACTGAACTTAACGATTGAAACTGAACTTAACTGTCGAATCTGAATTTTGCTGTCGAAACTGAAATTTGCTGTCGAAACTGAACGCACTAGCAAGGTGAGGTTACACGTCGGTCGACTGACTTTTTCATCTCTGGTCAGTCAATTTTGCAGCCGTTGGATACGAAATCAAGGGCCTGCGGTTCATCTTCGACCTCCACCCCCCTGAGCCGCCAGCCACCACCGGCCAAACAGCAGCCCCCCGCCGCCCGCGGCCGGCGGTGCGCCGCCCCGCCCGCCCCGAAAACACTCCCCACCGCCGGTCCGCCGCCGCCCCGGCCATCCCTCTAGGCCCCCCGTGCCGAGCTTTTTCTCCGGCGATCCCTACGCCACCGCCCCGCCAACGCCCTACCACTGCCGGCGACCACAGCCCCCATCCTGAAACCTAAGATAGATAGTGGGGTACCTCTTCGGCGATCCCCCCTCCCCGCTGCGGCTGGTTCTTCCTTCACCCCCGTGAGCCCCCCACCCCTGGAAATCGACTGACCCAAAAGTCGATTCAGTCGACTGAAGTGTAGCTACATTGGAGCAGCATCGCAAGCAAGAGTAAGAGTGAGAGCAGCAGCGCAAGCAAGAGCAATAGCAAGAGCAGACCAGGTAGGGGACCGAGAGAAAGAGTAGAGCAGCAGAGCGAGCGAGAGCTAAAGCAGCAGCAACTCCTACTAATGCGGACGTCACCGCCGAGGGAGCGACGCCGTGGAGGAAGTGGCCCGCGACGCCGCCGTGGATGGAGCCGCGCCATGTCGGCTCGGGACCGAGCACCGGCAACACCGTGAGATCGAATGAAGAAGAAAATGCGGCGGTTAGTGTACAACCTTTTTGGTGGCGCCGATTAGGCCGCAGCTTCATCCGAGGAAATGGTGATGATGATGCTCTTCCGGTGGTGTTGGTGAAGATGGCGGTGTGGGAATGGAGGTGGCGCGAAAGACGAGGGGAATGTCGGGGCAGCTCCTTGGAGGTGGAGGACGGGGTGGCTGAATCGGCGGGACGATGAGATCGACAACGAATCCTCATCCGGAACGGTGGATGAGGGACGTCGAGGTGTTGCTGTGGACGACGTCGTCGGGGAAGAGGCTCCGACTGGGTGGCGGACGGAGCAGGGTGTGGGGTTTCATCGCGGGTTTTTGCGGCCTCGGTGTACGAATGGGTGGCGGATGGGATGGCAGTGGGGAACCATGGCTTAGAGACGCGCTTGCCCGAAATGTGGGGTAATTTATGAAAGTACCCCCACCTATTTGAGGCGGTTCTTTCGGTTCAGGGGTACCACGGGCATTTCGCGTGTCGGGATTTCATAGGAGGTGGGAGTTTTCGCGCGTGTTGTAATTTCGGAATAGCAAGGCACGGGTTGAGATGGAGGGAGTTGTCGGAGCACAACGAAACAAAGATATATCTTAAATATTTCGGGTTAACAAGGCGCGGGTTGAAATTTCCGGACAAGCCTAACGTGTACTGTACCAAATCAATGCGCACTACAAATGTCATTCAAAACTTTGAATTCATGTTATGTTCAATTAAAATATTTATCTACGTGTATAATGCATGCAACCTACTACTCAAATGAACGTTTTAGTGCATTCCAAACGTGTATACTACCGCTTCAATATGAACTAAATTTGAATTTGTTTCTCTATTTGAATAAGATCTACAGTAATTATTGTTGTGAAGTCAAAGCATTTGAATTCGTTTCTCTGTTTTAATAAGATCTACAATCATCACTATTCTCAAGTTAAACCATCGTTTGTGTATTATCTTCACAGCACACCACATGATTAGTCTCGAGTTACATATGAACTATGTGTACTATATGAACTCGAACTAGATTTTTTGAATCCACTTTATTTTGATTTCAAATCACATTACATTTCTAGCTCTAGCTAGATCTTCATAATCTAAACCATGTCTCATATGTATAATGTGTTTATCACATTATGTATGGTGCCCCTCCCCCTACGCCTACAAGTATTTAGATGTGAGTTGCAAACACCACAGATTACCACAAATTCAAATAAAATGTGAGAATGTTCGATATATAGTATTGTTTAGATTGTTCGATATTTAGTTGTAAGCTGCAAACGCCACACATTATCACAAATTCAAATAAAATGTGAGATTGTTTGATGTATAGTATGGTTTAGATTGTTCGGCATTTAGCTGTGAGTTGCAAACGCCATGCATTATCACATTATGGTATAACATGTGCACAACACGTGTATCACCGCTATATTAATGCATGCAATGTTTAAAACACTATGATCTCCTATTCAAATATATGAATCCACTTTCATATCAAATTATGATCTTTGTTAGTCTCTTACACCCACACAATCCTCTAACCTTTGTAGCTACCACTAACTTTCTCTCGTGCATGCACACGCCCTCCATGCCCTCCCCCTCCCTCGGCATTCTATCCGCCAGGCACATTCATTTTTTTCTTTAGGTCGTTCTCCCAGAGTCTCCACAACTCCTTTCCGACACACACACCGATTGATAAACCTCTCCAGCTATGCCTGCCTACAACATACACACACACCTTCAATCTCCTCCTTTATGTGTCCTTGCCTCGTGTCTCTCATACGGTCAGACACACGTGTAAACTCTCACCCCTCTTTTCATCGATCTCACAACCGCACACTCCTCCCCCTATCTAGCTAGTAGTTGGGCCACCACCTCCTAGCTCCATTCTCTTTGTCTATCCGTCTCGCTGGGCCTTATTTGACTCTAACAAATGGACGTACACCGACCGATCTCTCGCTATACATATAGCTAGCTAGGTCCTTATAACTCGTTTTTACCCACACGTCAATCGATCTACCTCATTAGTTGTGTCTCTCCATTCCTCCGACAAACAACAATTGATCTACCGATCTAGTTAGGTTTGCTTACCAAACACATGGTTCCCCTTCATCATCCATGGATGCGTCCCGACAGATCTATCACGCACAGGTACACACAGAAACACATCCCCACTCTTATTGATAACATTGCAGTTCCACCCTCAGTTTGTCTAGTAGGCCTCTCCCACCATCTTCGAGAAGCAACTCCATCACCCATCCAGCACTCTACCCCTCTCCCTCCCTCTCCCTCCCTCTCTCTCCTCTCTCTCTCTCTCTGTCCCATCATATTTCCCGTCCTTCAGTTATGTATGGATGTCGACCGATCTCCCTCAAGACATAGCTGGGTCTCTCCTTCTCAACACATATACGAGTCGTTCTACCTCTATAGTTAGGCCTCTGCCTACCCCTCCCACCACCCCTCCCCCCCACACACACCGATACATCAAGCGCTCTAGTCATGTCTCCCTGCCACACACAAACTTGACGTGTGCCCTCTAACGTTCCGGTAGGCCAGTCGCCCTATATCTTTGACTTGTACACACACACACACACACAATTTCGATGGCTCTCTTCATCGATCTTGCACCCACCCACTTGATCCTCTCTTCGACTCTATCGATAGCTATGACCCCTCCCTCTCTTCTCATGGATTGCCCGGCCCTCTATGTATGATATGGATAGGCCTCCATTTCACACACATTGCATGCAAAATTTTGTTTGAGATGTCATCGACACATATTCCCACAAATAATTCACGAAATCAACCCCCACCCCACCCCCACCCCAAAACAAAAAACACTCATGAACGCAGTTTGTATCTCTCACACACACCCACGTAGGTGGGGGACGTGCATGAAGAGAAGAGGTGCATGCATGTCGCACGTACTCCCGTCTCTTTCCCAACCACACCCGCGCGGGTACACGTTGGAGCTCATTTCTGTACAAAAAAGGCAGCCCACGTGGTAATTTGGCACGTGTACTGGTTGTCCACTTGGTGGAGGGAGGATCGTCTACCACGGGTGAACAAACAAATTGCGACTTGACGTGTTATGTTAAAAAAAGAGGCAAACCATGTGGGGCCTACCTTAGAGGCAAGGCTCTATACACTGGAGTACTTTTGATGTGTCCCGTCAACTCACAGAACGAGGAGAAGCTTGCTTAGTACGCCGTCTCCCCCGCCCACGGGCGCGGTGCCTCGCAGGATGAGGTGAAACGTGCGGCGCCTTACGCCCGCTCCCTCGCCCATGCGCGCGGTGGCTCGCAGGACGAGGAGAAAAATTTACTACTCCCTCCGTTTACTCCTCGTCCCTACTACCTTGGTTATAGAGATTATATCATATTGTTTGGAATATATATGTCCTTTAGTAGATTTCAATATGAACTACTAGTACATACTCCAAACACTGATGTATATAGACGTATTTTAGAGTGTAGATTCACTCATTTTGCTCCGTATGTAGCACTCTCCCTCGCCCCTCGCCCACGTGGTGGACGTGCAGCAATTCATTCGGTCTCATATAGCCAGAACGATATATATTGCACTACCATTATTGCTCGACTTCCGAAGAGGCGAAGAGCCAATCGCAAGGTTAATATTTTGGAGATGCCAAGCGCAAGGTTATAGGAGAACGATTAGTAGGTGCCGCATCATTTATAAATAAAGTTTTTTCTTCAGTGGCACGTACGCAATATGATAGGTTCATATGGAGAGAAAATGAAACCGCTCCACTATATACATAGTCAGGACGGGCCAGCCTACACGGTTGCTTGTTGGGGTTGCTCTCTTCACACTCTCTCACACAAAACGACCGTGGCCACATCTCTAACATCCCGGCGGATCACGTCCTCTTGGGGAAGGGGTGGATGCTTAGTGAAGATGCGGTGGCCATCGCCGACGGCGAAAACCCATTGTCGGCACGCCCCAATCAGGGGTCCTCACCATTCTCTCTCACAAAGCCGGTGAGGTTGCCTTCGTCCCTTTCTCACTGCCGCGATGTGGGCAGTTGCCGCCTCCCGCCGCCCTCCTCAAGGTTTAGCTACGTCCCTCAGGTACAACTCCCTTTACAGCCGTCTTGCACCACTACTCCAGCTGCCCACATCACTCCCTGTGGATAGTTCTCTACTTCTTTGCCCCGCACATACCTCTACTGGCTTCTACGTACTATATTTGTGATGATTTTATGTCTCATCAACTAGTCCCAGTAATCTTATTCTAATCACGCTTCTTCAATTTCTTTGCCACAGGGATGCTCATCTCGATTTTGGTGAAACTGCACAAAATGATCCGATGGTCAAAAGGTTGCAAACTTAATTTATTAGGAAGCTCGAACATTGCCAGCAAATTGAAGCCTGGTCAGGGTTCACGGTTCAAGGGCTAGGGACTGCATGGATCGTTTTTTTTCTTTACTTGCCTCTGTTCCAAAATAAGTGTCAACTTTAGTAGTAGTACAACTTTGTACTAAAGTTTGCACAAAGTTGAGACACTTATTTTGGAACGGAGGGAGTACATATTTGCTATAATCTGTCAATCATTGAGATGCAATAGCATGCATGTTAGTCTCCTTTGTATTTGATCAAATGTTGCAACGGGCAACCTTGGATGCAAGATACATGTAACAGAAGCTGGAAGCTTCATAGCATTGTACAAATTTATCTCGCTGATAAATTATAGTACGTACTATACTAGTACTTCCTACGTTCCTAAATAGAAGTCTTTGTAGAGATTTCACCATGAACCACATGCGGATGTATATAGATGCATTTTAGGTGTAGATTCATTCATTTTGTTCCGTATGTAGTGGAATCTCTACAAAGACTTATCTACTAGTAATAGCTAGCCCCCACTACTACTCTATCCTCTCCTTGAGCCACATCATCAAAATTGATGTAGCCGTTAGATGAAGTAAATCAGTCCATAATAGCCGTCTGATCTAGATGTTGAGAGGCTCCGCACTAAGCCACATGCAAGCATGCAGAAATACCGCGGCACATGCATGTGAGTGGGTTTTAAATCACATCAACATGTCTGCATGCAAGCATGCACCGGTAGCATGCATGTAAGTGAGCTTTTAAGTCCCATTAACATGTCAAAAAGAAAAATATAATCCCATTATGCAGTAGGATTTGGCTGATCTTTTTTCCTTACGTGGGATGATCTAAATGATGATGGGAGTTTATTTAGTTTGGCTACCACATTTGTCATGCGGTTATAGAGTTTTTTTGTTCTATGAAATCGATATTTTTGCGCAGAGAGATATACCGCTGTTCCGCGCCAACGAGCGGGGACTCATCTAGTAATATTTAGGAACGGAGGGAGTACTATGTAAAGAGTTAGGTGTCACATGGAGATAGTGTGAGGTGGGCCATGTAATCACTGAGCCTGCGTGTTTTCACTGCTCTTGCACGCATCCGCTGTAAGAATGGAGAAAATTGTAATCTAGTAGTAGTAGTATACCTCCTTTCGTCTAAAGCGTGGGACATCCAGCAGTCCTACCACCTCAATAATAAAGACCAATGAGCCGTCAAATCACATAGACCCAGCAGTAAGTTGGACGGACAAAGCAACCATCACTCTTGCGCTAGTGAGAGGTCACGTCCGCTCTGCCCGGGCATGAATGCGGCACCGATTCTTTGGAGCGGCGCTGACTGTTTCGGGCGAGAAGCGCGCGCGTGCAATGTAGTTTGGGTGGGCCAGGCTGGTCAGGAGCGGGCGTGGCAGCTGTCCGCATGTCCCTACTGGACACGCCCGGAAACGAGATGATGCTCCGACTCTCACGGCTAAAATCGTACATTACACAACATCTCTCTGTAGGAGTAGGTCGATCTGTCGCTCTCTCTAACACACACATGTTAAACACACACACACACACACACACGCACCTTGGTCCCGTTGCACCTTCTCACTTGAGGTCTCGGGTTCGATAACTACACTTGAGCATAATTTGTGCCAGGAGGATCCTTTGACTGTTCAAAAATGTTTTCTAGGGTTTGCACGCTTCACACTCTCTCTCCAGTATATATATATATATATAGTAGCACTATTTTAATCCCACGATTAGAATAACTATTTGAATCACGACGTGCCCTATATAGTTGGGGTTCCATGTTCCTGAGATCTCCTGGAAGAAAAAAAACCAACCGCCCCCACCTCCCGCACCTATCACTCTCCCCACCCCTCGATCCCTACCCACCCGTCGCCTCTAGGAACCCCCCGACCAACCCCCCGCGCCGCCGCCTCTGACCCCCCGCGCCGCCGCTGCCGGCCCTGACCCGGCACACGGCCGCCTCCCCTGGCCCCGTGCGCCGCGGCTGCCGAACCGGCAACCCAAGGTGCCTCCGCCCCAGGAAACACCCGATCCTAGCTCGCCGGTGACGCCCGGACCCCGCGCGCCGCCGTGACCAACCCCCCAGCCGCCGCCGAGATGCTCCCTGCCCCCTGGAGCCCCGCTGCAAGGGACCCAACTCCCGCCCACCGTCGCGGCTGAGTCTCCACCCCGCCGATTTGCTCGCGCGCTTCCACGCGTCCGAACCCTGCATTGCCCAGTGGTGCACCGCCGGAGCAGGTTACTAGCAGGGGAGGTCCACGGCGAGGTGGCAAAGAAGTTCGCCCAAGGGTGAGAGGCAGCGGGGATCTCATCCGCGCGATTCCGCCGACTGCCGAGGCGCCGCCGCTCGACTCCTAGTGTGCCATAAGCCGCTGACATCCTGTAGATGGAACCTCGGCCACTAGCACGCAGTCCACGCGGTGATGCACTGACCCTCCCATGATCTCACCTCTTCTCAATCCGTTCTTTCTACTGCTACAGCGGAGGTTCAATTCTGCAACCAACGATGGTTCAAAAGTGCATCAACTGAAGAAATACGATTAAGTGTTCATAAAAAATGCAGTGGTGAGCTCCTGCACAACCGGTATCCGGCGAGTGGATCGTTGCCCGCACCCCCTCGTGTTCTGATGCATCATCATCGGCACCGAGGTAGCCTGCCTCGCTAGTATTTTCCTATCAGAGCCCCTCTTGAGTCCACCCCGTGCATTCGCCACGGTCGTAACACATGTGCTCTCAAGATATCCCATGTCTAATTCTCCTGGTAGAAATTTGTCTACCCTGTCCTTCTCCGTATCTCTGTGATGATTGATCACAAAGTTTCACAAAACTAGAACCAAAAGGGTTGTTGCTTCCTCAATTCCTCTGAACATCATTCTTGCTGCTCCTAGAGAATTTGGACCGCAGATTGCCTGGCCCCCTGTGGCACAATCTCTGATCCAGGCCTTTTCCACTAACAAGTGCTGCTAGAGCTGGCCGTATGGGCACACCAAAAACTAAAATAAAATGGTGAGTGGACGAAGTGTGGCTTGATTATGAATGCATAAGAGATATGTGCTTGCGAGAGGATAGTGTACTACTGTAGAAAACACCATTTTTTGTGGAAAAAATAGCATGTGTAATACTCTAGAAAGAAAGGACACGTGTACTACTCTAAGAAAAAACAATTTATTTTTTAAAGCTATTCTTGGTTGGATTTAGATATTTATGTTATGTAGTTATGTTCTCTTTGTGTGTTTATTAAGTCACAAACATTTAAGGGGAAGAAGTATGTTTCTCTTAATTTCTAAAAAGGTAAGTTCACGTTCACAAAAATATTGAAGAAACATACCTCCCATTCCCTCATGTAGGACGATCCACCCTGGGAGTTCTTTTGGTAGTAGTTCAATATTGTAACATCATTTTAACTATTATGGGTGCCCTCTAAATGTTTGTCCTATTGCTTATGATAATTGACCCAACTTTTCCTATTGTTTTTGCACATGTTCGATTCAAGGGAAAATGTGTATAAAAAGGTGTGATTTCGAAAGTTCAGGTGTAACGAACATCGAAGTTCGAACCAAATAAATTTAAACAAAAAAATCATGGAATTTAAAGAATAAAAACTATGGAGTTTCATGAGAAAAAAATTAATAGCACGTGAAGTTCATGTTTCAGAAACTCCGAAGTTCATGTGTACCACGTGTAGAAGAAAAATCATAGAATGAAAAAAGGGACCGCCTAGGCCATTTCACTAAAAAGCAAAAAATGCACAAAATGTCGCGACAAAATTATATAAGAAGTTAAAGTTCAAAAAATGAAGCAGGTAAACGTTAGAAAAATGAAGTTTTTAATATCTAAAAGAAAATTTTGGAAGTCCAAAAAATTTGAGCAAGAAGTTAAAAAAAAGTAGTTCAAAAATCTTTATAACGGATTTTCCCCGTTTGTAAAAAAACAGAGAAGTTCAAATTAAAAACAGGAGCATTTCAAAAGATTGTATAAAACTGATTTTCCCCATTCTATAAAAACTAGAGGTTCAAATTAAAAATAACGGCACGGTATCATTGCTTATATAAAAAAACATTTCCCCCGTTACTAACCAATAAAACTAAGAAGTTCAAATTTAAAAAATGGTGAAGTTCGATGTCTATAAAAATTTCAGATTTTTCACATTATTAAAAAATAAAACCAAGAAGTTCAATATTTTAAAACAAAGAGGTTCAAAAAACTCAATTTTCCTCATTACTAAAGATTAAAACTAAGAAGTTCAAATTAAAATAACAGAGAAGTTCAAATTTGATAAAAACCTCAGATTCTCGTTCTAAAGAATAACCAATAAGTTCAAATCAAAAAGGGAACAAGAAAAAAGTTTTAAAATATTTTCCTTGTTCTTTTAAAATTCGGATTTTCCCCGATACTAAAGATTAAACCAAGAAGTTCAATTTTAACAGAGTAATTCAATGTACATTAAAAACTCAGTTTTTCTCGTTACTGAAGAATAAAACCAAGAATTTCAATTTGAAAACGTGCAAAAGTTTGATATTTAATTAAAAACTCGAATTTTTTTGGTTACTAAAGAATAGAACAAATAAGTTCAATTCAAAATAACGAAGAAGTTTGATGTTTCTAACGAAAGTACAATTTTTATATTTCTAAAAATACACAAAATAAATTCAAATAAAAAAGTTAGAGCAGTTCGATATAAAAGTTCGATTATTATAGAAAATTCAGATTTTCCTAGTTATTAAAGAATGGAAACAAGAAGTTCAAAAATAAAAAATAAGAAGTTCAACTTTTAAAAATAGAACGCTTCAAAATTTCATAAAAAGGATTAAGAAATAAAGCTAGGAAGTCCATATTAAAAAGATGGAGAAGTTCGATGATTATTAAAAACTCAGATTTTCCTCGTTATTAAAGAATGGAAACAATAAGTTCAAAAATAAAATAGCAAGAAGTTCAACTTTTGAAAATAGAGCGCTTCAAAAATTCACAAAAAAGGATTAAGAAAATCAGATTAAAAATTCATAAAAAAACTCAGGTATTTTCACGTAACCGAGAGAAGTTCAGGTTGATAACTGCCAGAAGTTCACGTACTACACGGTGTGCATTTTGTACTAAAAACAAATAAAAAAGCAAAGACTAAAAGTTTGTTGATATAAGTTCAAGTCCTCCGTCGGAGAAAGTTAAAAAAATATTGTGAGAGAGATTTATACAAAAGAAATACCATTTGTGTAACACTTGACGAATGGATGAGAAAATTACAAATGAAAAATACGTCACAGAAGTTCAACGTGAAAACAACACGAAGTTCGACTACTATAGTGAATGAATTTGAGATGAAAAACTTTTAAAATTGTCGCGAGTATGAAAAAACAATCAACATGGGAAAGTTGCGTGTTTACAACAGCTTTCCATCGGTATATCACTTGCTCAATTCCGGTGAGTGGATGGAGAGCTATGAGCAGTGGATGGAGATCTACGAGCAAAAAAGCACCCTGAAAAACAGAGTGAAGTTCAATTAGACATGCCGAGAAGTTCAGGTTCTTCACGTGGTGCATTTTCGAAGAATCTATTTCGCAATAAAGGCAGAACGAATGATCTCGCCATTTTTGAAATTACTTGAAAACGGCTAGGAATCACAGAAAACCATCAACATGAAAAAGTTTCACATTTTCCTTAGGTTTTCAACGGTATATTATTTGCCCCATTCTGATAAAGTTTGTACAAATTACGGCAAAAATACGTTTTTAGCCATTTTCAAAACTGATATAAAACCGTAATGAATTAGGAGAAACAATATATATACAGAAAAGTTTCGCATTTCTTCAAGCTTTCCAACGCCATATCATTTGCTGCATTTGGACGTACGGTTAAAAAATTAGCTCGAAAATACGAACTCGGTGGAACTTGTATCATTTTCTAAATTACTTTTAAACCGTTCAAAATTATAAAAAAAACTTTTAACATGAAAAAGTAGCGCATTTTCATAAGCTTTCCAACGCCATATTATTTGCCTCAATTGGATTAGCCCTTTAGAAATGGCATCGAAAATACGAACTCGGGTGTTCCGTTTGCAAAATTCTATGATTTTTCGAATTACTCTATAACCGTAGGGAATTAGAGAAAAATTTCAACATGTGGAAGGAGCGGTTTTGCAGCAGCTTTCCAATGCCATATTATTTGCCTCATTCCGATAAACGGTTTAAAAATGTGATCGAAAATACGATTCACGTTTTTTGTATGAAGAAAAAACAGTTTTCAAAATTACTCTTAAACCGCTTACATTTTGCCAAAAAATTAACTTGGGTCATGATACTGGTGTCCATAGCTTTCCAACGGTATATAGCAAGCCCCATTTGGGCAATGTTGGCGGAAGTTCAACCTAGCACACGGGGAAGTTCTGGTCGAACAACGAGGTAGTAAAATTGCAAAAAACACAATTTCATCACGACCCGGGAGCAAAATCCGCCAACGAGTGAGATTCCTATTTAAAACCGATATTTAGTTGCTAAAAACGATTCTAGATTACACTAACATCATATAGAACACGACTAACAAGAATAATTCGCGAGGGAAGCCACGATTGCAAAGATAGCCCGAAGGTCGGGTTCGTACATAGGAAAGTTCAGGCGCGTTACTCACGAAGTTCGGGTTGTGATCAGAATATTATTCTGATCCCATGATCAGAATAGTGTTTATATATATATATATAGGACAGGGCCATTCTGTTACTAGTAACAGAATATTATTCTGTTACCATCAGGCCCTTATAGAGGCCCGATCCATTTTGCACAATCTGGTGCTTCTATGATGTGGCACGAAACAGAGAAAAAGCCCACCCACTCCCCACCGCCTCCCCGCTGCTTCCACCCACCGCTGGCTCCACCCCCTGCTCCCACCCGCCGCCGGCCGCCGGGCCCAGCCTCCCTGCTTCCACGCGCCGCCGACTTCGCCCCTGCTTCTACCCGTCGCTGGCGTCGCCCCTCTGCTTCCACCGTGCAACCAGCCCGCCTCCCCGCTGCTCCCACCGGAGCGCCGCCCCCGTGCTTCCACCGTGCCGCCTGGCCAACCTCCCCGCTGCTTCCACCATGCTCCCGCCCCGCACACAACCTCCTGGTTGCCGGCCGCATTGGCGCCGCCGCTGCTTCACAAGCCTTCGTCGCCCCCATGTCCTCTTGATCTCGTCATCAATCCCCAACCACTCTCTGCAGTCACTTGCTCCAGCCACCACCCTGTTTCCCATCTCCCCCGGCTCCAGTCTGCTAGCAAATCACCTACACGCACAGCCGCAGGTCGCCGGTGTGACCCACTTCTTCTGCCACAGCGACCCTGATGTCCATCTCCAGCGCGACAACCACCAACCCGACTTGCCCTCCGTTCACCGCTGCCACCCTGGATCGTTCAACAACACAGTGCCAAGCCGTTCGATGCCGCAGCTCGGGAGGTGCCCATCTCAACCTTTCCACCCCTCCCCCTGGATGTTCATGCTCCTCTGGTATATATTCAGTTCATATTGTAGCTATGGTCATTCTATTATGATTTTCAGCTCATCTTGTGTGATTTCTTTCTTCAGTCCCAAGTGGCAAATTTGTTCTGCAGCATATGGTATCATTGAGCTGCACTTGTTTGTACCGTCCCACTTCCCCTGCTCCTCAAGCGGCATTGCTGTCTTGTGCTTGTTGTTCGACAGGTATTTGTCTTAATGCCTAGAGAAGAGACTTGTTTTCTGTACTAAACTCATTATTAGTTTGGTTTGTATTATTTTGTAAATTCATGAAAAAACATAAGATAGTTGGGTGCGTGCGCAAAAATATCATCAGTACATGTTTCAAAATTATGTAAGTTTAGATATATCACCTAAAAAAAGTTCAAAGAAAAATTATGCAAGTTCAATCTGTGTGCTGCTACAAATTTGCACTTCTTGTACAATCATACTAGTACTGATGAATAACAAGTTACTGATAGTTATTAATGAATGAAAAATGTAGGGGTTGAAGTAAACCCTCTCGATATAACTATTACTAATATATGTGCTCTGCCTGCACATTTTTCAATACCGAAGAATAACCCTAGGGAGAAGTTCATGTTTAGAAAGTTGGTAGGTTCATACATAGAAACTTAACAAATATTGTCCATTTTAGTATTGATCGAGTATCATATATGCGTCAGTTCTAAATACTTTGTTCATTGTGATTAGAGATAATACAAAAAGCATATCCTTCAGTTCTGCAGATATTTTACAACTTCTCCGAACATGCGTCCACCGACATGCTCGGCGCCGTCCACAACTTCATCGTGTTAGAGCTTCTGCTCCAGATCCTCTTCCTCCATGGTCCCTGCACATCGTGACGACCAGGTCTGCAACCGGAACTACAGCATAGTGTTCTTGGATCCAAACTGAAGCAATGCAACGAGAAGTACAAAAATTTGGGCCGATGTACCTTGTCCTATACCCACTTCTTTGCCTGGATGTAGGAATCTAATAGACAAAACAAGGTGTGTCCCTCTACATATTCAAGAGGAAAATTTGATTGCTGAAAGTGCTTGTGTTTATACAATTTAATTTTGCTATATGTTTCTTATTTTAATTCAGTCCAGTATCTAATTTTAGTTCAGTTCAATTATCATTTTGGTTTAAGTTCAAGCCAATTCTTATTTTATTTTATCGTCTTGTGCTTCCATCCATTCCGTGGTCTAGGGCGGCTATCGTGGTGTTAATTTGTGTCTTCTGACTTGTGCAATTTGATTTCTTGGCACACTGTCTTATCCATGTGTGGCATTAATCAACCGTCTAAAGGAGAAAGGTGTTCTACATGAAATTCATCCATTTGTCAGTGCGAGTTTATTCTTTTTTGTCAGGTCTAAGTTCAACTATGGTTTTGTTTGGACTTTCAAGATTCAGTTGACAACCACTACTGTGCAATGATATTATGGTACTATCAACATAAACATAGAGCCTCCACCTATGGCGACGCGCCATGGCTCCTCCTCCCACCTCCCACGACGCGCTGCAGGGGGGGTCGCCAGCGAAGGGCGGAGCGTCGGCAACAACCACTTCTGCCCCATCCTGCTCCTCCTCATCGCGTGACCGTCTCCTTCGGCGCCCTGCACCTCGACGTTGATCACTGCCCTCGCATGAGAGATCGTATGGACAAGGTGCTCCTGCCACCTTCTTCCCCGTTGATCCAGCTCCTGTTCCCCGCCGACAGCAGGAGACAGGAGGTCACCTCCAACGCTGCTGGTGGCGTGAAGGCCGTCAAATGGTAAATTTCTAACCCTTGTAACCTCAGGTACTACTACAAAGCATAAAGGATCTCTGTAAGTTAGTTAATAGCACCATGCCGTGCCTCTTGTGCTGCAAGACTTCTAGTTCTTCAACTAAAAAAATAAACGTTTCGCTTGGCATGCTTTCTGGATGAGGTATTACATGATATCAGTCCCAAAAAAGTATAAATTTCTTCTATTGTTAGTTCAATTTTCTCTAGTATGCATGTTTTTTTGCTTTTTATCATGATATATAGGAAGATGCTGGTAGCTCTAGTAACTATACTACAACTGTTCATTGACAAAAAATATATCAGTTCAACACATACTTGGAAAAAAGCTCAATACTAAGTGTTCTCTGCCTATCCTTACATTTGCTAGTCTTCACCATGTTCAGATAGTGCCTAGAAGAAGTTAACTCATGCATTTCCATAAAACTATGTACTGATAAATCAGAACTCGTGCATTTCCATCAAATTCTGTAAGTTTCGTGTGTGCGCTTCTACAAATCTGAAATACTTTTCCAATTATACTAGTACCGATGCAATTACCTAAAAACGTTGAAGAAAATTATACTAGT
Organism: Triticum urartu; assembly: GCF_003073215.2. NCBI lineage: Eukaryota > Viridiplantae > Streptophyta > Magnoliopsida > Poales > Poaceae > Triticum > Triticum urartu. The sequence goes on along the minus strand of NC_053023.1, from coordinate 325,562,232 downwards.
TTGGTGTGTGTGCTGCTACAAATCTAAACTTCTTGTCCAGTCATTCTAGTACTGATGAAGATCGAGTTGACTGAAATAATGTAGTCGATTCCTGAGACCCTTACTAGTCCTATATATATAAGTTGTTCCTGATAGCCATACATGACTTTTCTCTTTGTTGCCTACTTGTTTTTGTAAAATTCTTTGAACTTATTTAGGCGATATATTTGGACCTTTGCCTCGTCAGTACAACAGCACGCTACCCAGCCGGTCACGAGAAGAGCTATGTGCAGGCCCCTTGTGCTCTGTCCTCGATCCACCTCGGTCATCTCCCTCTCATCCTCTCTCTGCTCTCTGTGTGTGTGCAGGGAGTGGGAGCAGATAGAGCGGGGGAGTGGGATGCCCTTCCATGGTGAATTCATAGGCATCTTCCATGGAGATTGTGAGCTTTGCTTGAGGATTTATGTTGTTGGTCTGTCCACTGTAGTTCGATATTACTCTGTAACTTCAGATATATCACCTAAATAAGTAATGATTTGCAGCGAATTTCTTCAAAATCCTGTAAAGTTTAGATATATCACCTAAATATCGTCAGTGCAAGTTTTAAAATTCCGTAAGTTTCTATATATCATAAAGAAAAATTGATGAGTCACCATCCGCTTTATATTCATGTTCTCCGTAGCACAAGTAGCAATGGGGCTGACTGAGAGTGATCCCTGAACCATTTCATTAAAGGCCATGGTTTCCAATAATGCCAATGCTAATCCCTGAACCATCCTATCCTCTATACAGATTGAGAGATTAACATATCAATGGAAGTTTGTTCTCAAAACTGAAATTGTTCTGCATGTACTAACAGATTAGTTGTTAATTATTGGAGTGTTTCGTTCTTGCAGAATAAAAATATTATGTATGCATTGCTTCTTGGCCCAGCTGAGAGAACCCTCGTGTTAAAAAGTATAAAAGTAGTTTTGAAGCAATTCCCAGTGTCTTTAGAAGCATTCATGGTTAAAAAGCAATGACTACCTCCTCCGTTCGAGTTGAGCACTGTTCATCGTCCAAGTTGAGCACTAGGTGTCGTCCAAGTTCAAAGAGGGTTGTATGCAAGTACAGAAGTTTGTTTTAGTGAGAAAATGCGGCGTGTTCACAATATTCTGTATGATTCATTTGTTCAACCTTAGAACTTAGCGATATTCAGTATATTTTTCTATGATGAAGGCACACATGAAGTCATGTGCAATGGTTATACCCCTAGTGTTTCAAAGATTCATATTTTGTTTCTTCAAATGTGTTGTGCGCCTGTTTGATGAGGTAAAACAAAGTAAAATAGTGAAAATGGCATTAAAGACACTTGGAAGTACAAATGTAAAAATAAATAAGTTCTAATTCTCGACAGGTAGGAAGTTTGGAGAAGAAAACATATAAGTTTTAAAAAGAAGGGAATGGTAAAAATGTAAGTCCGTTCAACTATATAAACCATAAAGGTACGATGGTGATTACACCATCAGTAAAGATAAGGATGAGAAAGAAAATTAAAAAATAAAACTAAAAGAACATCGACTGATTATTTTTTAAGAAGTACAAACTCTCTAGTACCATAAGTACCATAAAATTGAAATTAAGAATTGCATCTGTTCTTACTCAAGGGACAATAAATTTGCAAAAAAAAATTGTACCAGTAAATGTTCGGAGGAAAAGAGCAACTTAATAAATGGAAAAAATGATAAGTTCACAACTACAAAAGTTGTATGTTCAAACATGACGTCTCAGATAAGTTTGGAAAAAAGCTCAAACAAAAGAAAAACCCACAGAAATTCAAATGGTAAAAGTCCAAGTTGCAAAACGCGAGAAGTTCAAAACATCATTGCAAAAAAAATGAGTTCAAAAAAAGAAACACACAAAACATATTGTTTTAAAATAAATATCATTCAGCTCAATGATATAAACCATGCAAGTTCGAGGACTATGCTACCGTAAACCATCGAAAAGTTACGAGAAAAAGGCGTACCCAAAAAAGTGTAAATTTTAGTCTACGAAACACGCTCAGCACAAACACATATGGACATCAGTTCCAGTACTCTGTTTTTTCTGACGGGAAAGCAACACGAAGGGTCTCACCATATTTCAAATTAGTCTTCACCAGTTGCGAATTTGAGGAAACGTTCAACATGACTAAGTTTCATATTTCGATAGCTCTGTGTAGACGTTGAACTGAAATCTTTGACCTCTATGAAAGTTTCGCATTTGACAATTCTTTGTGAAATTTTGTTGCACACCTACCAGGAAAGTTTCCCTGAATATGAGCTGCCATTTTATAGCTCGTATGGTGCTCAGTCTCATGTCAAATACAGTAGTAACTACCGTTAGCCCCTGATCAAATACTACTACTATAGTAGCTCCACCAGCAACAACATAGTGCGGGATAATTAATTAGCAACGGAATCTGCTCAGCTCCCATTTCATGTTCCATTTTAGGTTCATGAATTTTGGAACAGTCCTTCCTGTAAATTGCACTTTAAGCACAGAAGATTCAGCTTCAGCCGCTCTTTAGATTCTGCCATATGTTGCCAACTCTATGGTTCCTGCTAGAAACACTAGCCTAGAACCTCGTCTTGGCATCTTACATAAGATAAATGAACAAATTCAGACATGCCATGAGATGGCCAAGATTATGGTGCAGGCTCTAGTTCATGCAGAAGTAGATGACCTTTCCTGTATTGTGCAAAAAAGACAGAGCATAGAAACTGATCTTTGAGAGACGTCAAGGATGGGCACATGGGCAACATGGCTACAGTTGCCGCCGACTGAGGTGAACCTGGACTGACGGTGGTGGTGGTGGCCACCGCCCCCTCCCACTCCGGAGGGACCTGCTCTTCCCTTCCCTTCCTAAGATGGCAAGGTAAACAAAATCAGTTGAGTGGTCACTCAATCCTTTCAACCACATCACATATCGGCGCGTTGCCACTAGTACAAAGGGGAAGGAGGAGGAGGAGGGGAGCGGAACACGGCGAATCCACCAGCAGCTCGACCCGCCCCCGGCTTGAAATGGCAGCCTCCCCCTCCGCCCTCGCGCTCTCCCCCACCACGCGGGTATTCCTTGTGCCTTCGCTTGAGTTCTCTTTGCTGATTTCTCGCTTGGTGCTACTTGTAGGTGGTAGCTTCTTCGTCTGTGCTGCTGGCGCTGAGGCGGACGTCGGCGCCGTGCGTGGCCGCCTTCTCCTCCGGCCAGCTCTGCGCGTGCTCTTGGGGCGCGCTGCGCCCTCTACGTCCGGAGCTCACCGCGGACCCTCCTCGCCCTGGCGCCGCCCGCTGCAGGGCGCCTCTGCTCCAGCTTAGCGCATGTACGCACCCACGCCACACTTCTCTCCACCATACGAGCTCCAGTGGCAGCGCCGCCGCCGTTGTCCGCGCCCCGGCGCCCATCACCGCGACTGGGGTATGGCCTGGGTTGCCAGGAGGGAGGCGGGCAGGTGGAGGGATCCGCCACAAGTAGCTGGCTCAACGGGGAGAGAGAGGAGGGGGCTCTTATTTGCTCTTTTAATAAAAAATGATCAGTTCAACGAAATGACGGAATCAGTACAACCGCTCGGATTCATCAGTTCAAGAAGGGTAACAGAATAATATTCTGTTACGCGTAACAGAATAGCCTAGATGTATATATATATATACACACACACGCCGGAGCCTCAGCGCTTGTAGTTGCCCTCTTCACACTCTCTCGCCCTCTCCCGCTGGAGCCTCAGCGCTTGTACTCCCTCCGTTCCGAATTAGTTGTCGCAGGTATGGATATATCTAGATGTATTTTAGTTCTAGATACATCCATTTCTTCGATGAGTAATTTGGAACGAAGGGAGTAGTTGCTCTCTTCACACTCTCTTGCCCTCTCCAGATCTAAACAAGACTTCGTTGGCCTCTCTCTCCCCTCACTGCTGCTCAAAGAGCCGGCAGGATCCGTCCGCCGGGAAGGGAAGGAGGCTTAACGCTATCGCCGTCGGCGAGGGACTACCGGCGCAGCTGTTCACTTTCCACCCAGCGGCGGCGCGGGAGGGCCTCCGACCCCTTCTTCTTTGTCGCCGTGCCGTCGCCCACTGAACCACGCCCCAAGAACCTTAAGGTATAATTTACTTACTCCACATGCATTGCTCTAGCTGCATGTATACCATGAATATAGGACGTGGTTGAAAGAGGAAAGGAGTGGGGGAAAGTAGTGAGAAAAGTTGTATATAGCATGAATCTAGGACGTGGTTCAAAGAGGAAATGAAGGGGGAAAGTTGTATAGCATGAACCTAGGACGTGGATCAAAGAGGAAAGGAATGGGGGAAAGTAGTGGGGAAAGTTGTATCACATAAATCTAGGACGTGGTTCAAAGAGGAAAGGAAGGGGCGAAAGTACTAGTTCAAAAAGGAAAGGAAGGGACAAGGCTGTAGGGTTTGAGCAGGACTAGATTTGCTGCGCTCACATAGGGAAAGGTGTCTAAAGATAACAAAACTGGGACCAACACAAATATGCTTCTTGGTTGTTCTTTCTTTGTTGCAAAAGACTGTGCATGACCACGGTACATTGGTAGATGCACATGGTGTTGGTGCGTCGACTGTCCCGTGCAACTCATTAGCTGTTGTTAATCTAAGGCCCTGTTTGGTTAAAAACTCCCTAGTCCCTACCTGCTGGGTTCTAGGGACTAAACATGGACTAGAGGTTATTAAATGACATGCTAAAAGACCATGTTACCCATAGTAATGAACTAATAGAGACAAGGTGCGATGCGTGGCAGGGGCAACTATTGGAAAAAGTCCCAAAAAGACTCCCTCGGGGTCTTCTTTATTTAGTCCCAAATGCCCACTTTTAGTCCCTAAAAGTCCCTCCTGTTTGGTTTAGATGGGACTGACACGGAGTTTTTTTAGTCCCTACACCAAAATGTCCCTGTAAACAAACACCCTCTAATAATGCCACTGGAAAATTGATGCAATGCCACAGTTAAAAGAAAATTACATCTTTAACGAATTTTATTGTTAATATAATATATATGTTAATATTAATCAATGCCACCGTTTGAGAAATGCTACTGTCTTGCTTTCTTTCCCATTTAGATAAGGTAGATGCTTCTTTTTGTTGGCTTCTGTGTCATCCACTGTTATTGACCACTAATTGTTTCCTTTGCACCTCTGTGTAAATAGGGTTATCTACTTCACCTCGTTGCCATTGTGACCTTTTGTTGCATTGCACAAAACACTTTTGTTTTAAGAGTGTTTTGTGTAGTTCAACCAAAATGTCACACCGACAATGTTGCTTGATTGCTTGATCTTAGTGGAACTGCACAAGAGGAGATCTTACTTCCTATCCGTTAAGGCGAATTTGGTTCAGATCTTCTTCTTGTGAGTTGTTTGAATTCTGCATCATGAGAGGTCAGTACTAGCCTTCTTTCACATGATTCTGCAGTGTGCTTTCATATGTTGTGCTACTTGTATGATAATGTTGCTTGATTTTAGTGAACTACACAAATGGAGACAAAACTTCCAATCTGTATGTGCACCGTAATATCCCATTGAGGTAAGATAAGGATATTTCACAACTGCTTGCCTGTATTTTGCCACTTTCATCAGAAAATTAAGTTTAGTACTATACTTGTGCTCCCTAATTGGCATGCCAAATCTTACATTGAAGGCGAAGCTTGTCTGTTATTGAACCAAGTGATGAAGGGGAAGAACAAGCGGAAGAAAAACAAAAATCAACTCCCGGTGCTGTAATGAAGCGCTGGAACTGTGATGACACAAGTAATGATATAATTTTGCATCTTAATTTATTGCTATGGCTGGAACGAGCAATTGTTTTGCCACTGATTTGATGCCACTCTTAATGTAATATGTAATTATCTCTACTTGTGAAAACAGGGATCTTCTTTGAAGATACCATATATTTTAGTGGAACTGCACAAGAAGATGTTGGAAACATTAACCTAATTGAGGAGTATATAGTAAGCATGGCCACCACCGTTGATAACAATAGATGGTTCCGGAGAAGTGCTTCATCTGTATGCTCTACACAATAAGCCTCCTGACAAAGGTTGGTAATCGCCCACTGATTTCATCCATATGATTGAGCTTTGTCATCTCTTTTGGTGTTGTGCTACTGTTTAGATACTGTCATGAAAAAGTGGTATTGTCCTTGAGAAGTGCTTCATCTGTGATGTTTTAAATATTTCCTTTCCTTTTTCTGGGCAAACAGGGATGCTAGCATTTAGTAGTACTCTTGTCTTTGCACAACAGGATCATCTTCCTCTGAAGAAGAATATGGAGTATGTGAAGTGACTAGTTCCGATTATGCCAGGATGAAGAAGCCCTGTCTATCTTCTCATCAGAAGGAGCAGTTGAAGGATGGTTATATTACTCCCCACAAGGCCAAACTAACTTCAGCTCAGAAGGACTGACAAAATCTCCATTTTTTGCTGTGATGCGTGAGTACAATGTTGTTCTAGGATTCTTTCTGGTGAGTTCCATTTTTCTAAAAGTGTGCCCTACATGGACCATGTATGTGCCTGTTGAAACTGTCAATTCATAGTACAGTTTGCTTTATACTAATCACTTTTTTGTATTTGTGCAAACAGGGGTTCTCAGCTTGATTTCAATGGGAACTGCAGAAAATGTTCATGAATACATCGAATCATTCATTTCCACCACAAGAAAGGAGGTGCCGATAAGTTCAAGGCGTTGCAACATATAAGGGCAAAATCATACAAGCTACGCGCGAATTTGGTTGATTTTGGTGGAACTGCACAAAAAGAATAGTTGGTTTATTTAGCGCGAGGTGCCATGTCAATGTCTGAACTGATGGCAAACCCTGCCCATTCCACAATCATAGGCATGTGATATTTTGGAATGGGACAACCTTGTCAAATTTTTCTCATTGATTTTAGCAAGACATGTGTTTGATATTTTCGAATGGGACGCCCTTTGCTGTCAGCAACGTCGGTCAATTTTTTCTTTATTCTTTAGTTGTGAAGTAAATATTGCCTCTGACATGTGAGTCGCTGAGATGCATAATCATCGATTGTTTTGAATGTTCTCTATGAATTGCCATTCCTGTGTGTTTGATTGCAATGTATAGAAACGCTAAAAAGCTGCTCAAACTCTTTGTACTCCTTCTGTTCCTTTTTACTTCGCACATTGTGAAAGTTCATACTTTTTGTATAAGATTGGTCAAAGTAGAGATACTTTGACTGCAGACAAAACTTGTATGCACACTAGAAAGGACCGGAGGGAGTACATGTGAAACTGCTGCAAACGAGGTGATCATCTTGGGAATAATGCTAGTATGTATTGTTTTGCATGTTCATCCAATGCCAGTGATACAGGAATTCGAACTAATCAAAATAAATTCATTCATACACTATCGGATTTCATATATACATGCCGGATATCATTACATTTCATACATTACTCAACTAAAAAGGGGTGCGCTGGAGGTATAATTAATTAACCGAAGCTACCCACCTGTGTCCTACTATGCCGAACAGAAGCTTCAGTGACTTAACTGCAGGTGTAGTTGCATAACTGACATGTGGCCTGTTGGGCCCACGTGTCAGTCAGCCAACTGCACCAACAGTTAAGTAGAAGCAGCGTTCTTCTCTAGCATAGCTCTTCGACGACACGTCGCCGCCAACAAGCTAACTGGTCGTCAATGGTCAACCCGCCTAGCTTGGATTCAACCGGAGGGTAGCAGCGGTGGCCTTACTTGGACCCGAGCTGCGGCGACCTACCGTGTTCTACTCTTCCTTGTTTTTTGTGTGGCGCGGCCACGTTAGCAGCGGGGCGGGGCCTCGGCGGAGCCGGCGATCTCCTCTATCTCGTTGCCGGCGGGCGGCGCCTCAGCGGAGTGGTGGAAATCCTCCCCCACGTTGCCGGCAGTGTGGGGCCTTGGCTGAGCCGGCGATGTCCTCTGCCTCGTTGTTGGCGGGGCGGGGCCTCGGCGGAGCCGGCGGTACTGCCAGCGCTCAAGGTGGCCCTTGCGGGCGGAGCAGTACGAGTCGAGCAGCGCCTCCTGCTCCGCCCGATCCGCAGCGATCTGCTCCTCCGCCTGCAGGTGCTCCTGGAGGAGATGGTGGTTGTAGGCGGCGTCGGCCTGCGCCTCCCAGAACTGCTCCTCACACATCTGCCTCACCCTGTCCATATATTGGTCCCGGTCCCCGCCGATGGTCATGGTGCAATGCACCGACGAGGGTGGCGCGGAGGAGGGGGTTGGCACCGGATCGTCGACTACCATGTTCTCCATTGGGACGTCGTCGTCCTCCGGCTGCCTGCTGGACAGCCGGTCGGCAGCAATGGCTGCCATCTCCTCGTGGTCTGTCGTCTGCCCATCCCGAAGAGCGCTGGAGCACGAAGAAGCCATGGTGGGCAGTAGTGGTGTGGACAGGAGAAAGGGAACAGATGCAGATGACTGCGGCTATGGCCGGCGCAACAGTTTATATAGCAATGGTGGGCGGGCGGAGGGACAGACGTGTGGCGTCGGAGTAGCCGCCTCGGCAACCGCGTATCATTAATGTGGGCAGCAGATGGACGGACGGACGACACTTGTGTCATTTGAAGGCGGAGCAATCGCCTGCACCAGGAAGCGGGGCGGGCGGCGCTGACTGTTTCGGGCGGAAAGCGCGCGTGGGCAAGGAGATGACTTTACTTGGAGAGGATGACAATGGGCACCCACCAGGTCCATAGCCGCACGTACGCAAGTGCCTCCTTATTATGTATATATATATATATATAACTATAATTTATTTTGCTTCCACCTGGTTTCCTGACATCACAGTCCCACACCATTGTCAACCTATGTAGTAGTCAATAAATGAGAGAATTGCACAAGAAGCGGCCGACAGCTGGGACCAAGCAGCTTGAGCAGTATTTGTGTTTTTGAGGTGTGAGCACTGCCGAGTTTTTCGATGTTTAGCCCAGATATTAATTTTTCTCCTCTGAACAACAACGAAAACATTGCTACATGTATTAACTGGGCGGGCTATGGCCCGTCTAGCCCAGGCCAAATATCCAACCTAGATATTGATTTTTTTCAAGATGAAAATGGCTAGCCCAGCTATACTTTTTTTAGGCATACCCAGGCAAGGTCAAGTTGTTATTCTCCGCCCCGCTGGGCTACAAATCTTTCCTAGGAGGGATGCATTAGGCTTAACAAGAAAATGGGCTTTAAGAAATAATAAATGGGATGTAATTATAAAAACTGGGCAGTAACTATAAAAATGCACCAAACAAGTGATTACTTTATAAAATATTATTTTTGGATATTGAAAATTTTAATTTCATTAATTGTTGCGAGCGCAATGTTTCGTTGGATTTTTACGTAATATAAATTTATATTGAAATTGTATTTAATCTGACTAGAAATTTTGGGATAAAAATATTTCGGATCCCATCAAAATGTGGGAAATTTTATTGAATTCTGTTTTGAACGGTTGGTTGAAATGGGCTGTACTTTTAACAAACTGTAAATGGGCTATAGTAAATTCCATTAGAATTCAAAAATGGGCTACATATTCTTACAAATCTCAAATGGGCTATAAGTTCTCTGCCACACACTTCTGGCCTTACTAAGTTGACGCGTCCCCTAAAAAAACAGAGTTGACGCGTATGCAAAGCTTTGTCAACTTATAGTCAACACACGGTTCTAGCAGTAGTGGCCGTTGGATGTCCATCCAATGGATGCCGTGCTTCTTCTTCAATCCCGGATATTCTAGCTTCACCCGCCCAAAAAATGATTCCTCCCCCTAACATTTGGGGCGCACCATTTCGGAAGCTGACCTGTGGGCCTACTAAGTTGACGTACCAAGGGCTTTGTCAACTTAGTCAATATAAACGATTCTAGCTGCAGTGACCGTACGATGTCCATCCAACGGCCGTCGTGCTTCTTCAACCTCTGGTCTTCTTGCTCCAGCCGCCCAAAGGAGCGCCGGTCGTGCCGCTTGCTCCTGCCTCCCGTGGCCGGCTGTGGTGCCACGGAGGACTCACCGCCCGCTACTACTCCCACCGCTGGCCAGGCCATCCCTCCACTCACCCACACCCCCTGTTATTCTGCGGCGACGGCAGCGCAGCCGAACCAATGAACCCTCGTACTCCTCTCCGCGTCTGCATCCACTGCCGCGTCTTCCCCGGCTCCGCATCGTCCCCTTCCTAGGCCTCGCCGTCATCCACCGCCCTGGTTCTCTCGGCGCGGCGTGGTCAACGTGGTCAAGGAACGACTTCCATCGGACGTTGATTGTACGTGGAGAGGCTGACAACTGGGTCCACGACAGCCACAAGGAAGTGCCTCCTTATTACGCGCAAAATAATTATTCCTCCACCTGACAGCGGGGACCCACCGGATGGGCCACCGTATTTCACGAAAAAAATGATTCGCCCCCTGACTGCTGGTACCCACGAGCTACATCTTCCCACACAAGGAAGTGCGTCCGAAAAAAACGATTCGCCCCCCTGACTGCTGGGACCCACCGGCTACATCTTCGCACGCAAGGAAGTGCGTCCGAAAAAAAAACGATTCACCCCTCGACTGCTGGGACCCACCAGCTACACCTTCGCACACAAGGAAGTGCGTCCGGGCAAAAAAAACGATTCGCCCCCCTGACTGCTGGGACCCAGCAGCTACACCTTCACACGCAAGGAAGTGCGTCCGGGCAAAAAAAACGATTCGCCCCCCTGAGTGCTGGGACCCACCAGCTAAATCTTCGCAGGAAAGGAAGTGCCTGACGGTCGGGACCCACCTAGTCGAATCATACGTAGCGTTGTCATTCTGGTGGCGAACGTGTACGTACATACTAGTCGATGTAGAGGCCCACACGTGTCATAGTAGAGGTGCGCACAGAGCATGTACACGTACGTACAACGGCCAGGGTGCAAGAAAGAAAATACGGCCACGTATGTGTACATACGGGCAGGGTCTCCAACGCCCACTCGCGCATACGTAAAGCCAGGGCTCGTGTACATGGATGGGTCGGAACGGAGAAACAGCGTCGCCGTCGTGTTCATGGGGAGGCAACGGAATGCGTCGTGTTCATGGGGAGGCAACGGAATGCGTCGTGTTCATCGGGAGGCAACGAAATGCGTCGTGTTCATCGGGAGGCAACAGAATGCGTCGTGTTCATCGGGAGGCAACGGAACGCGTGGGAGCCAACCGGCTGGGTCGGAACGGAATGCGTAGTCGTGTTCATCGGGAGGGCTTGGACGGAAAAGGCGATGGAAACGAGGCCTGGTATACCGCAGAACGGACGAAACGGCCTTGTGTTCAACCGGCCACGTTCGAAACGGGATCCTGTTCATCGGGAGGGGTTTGGCATACTGCAAAAGGGAGGAAACAGACCTCCTACGGTCGAAACGGGGGTCCTGTTGATCGGGAGGGGTGTGGCGTACCGCAAAACGGACGAAACGGACCTCCTACGGTCGAAACGGGGGTCCTGTTCATCGGGAGGGGTGTGGCGTACCGCAAAACGGGACTCCACGGGATACTGTTCATCTCCACTGTCGACCTCCTCCAGCCTCCACGGGCTACCGTCGACCTCCTCCAGCCTCCATGGGCTCCTGTTCATCCAGCCTCCACCGCGCGCTACTCCACCGGCTACTATTCAACCACCCCTCCACGGGCACCCCTCCACCGTCTATTGTTCATCCAGCCCTCCACACCACGGGGTCCTGTTCAACCACCCCTCCACGGGCACCCCTCCACCGTCTACTGTTCATCCAGCCCTCCACACCACGGGGTCCTGTTCAACCACCCCTCCACGGGCACCCCTCCACCGTCTTCTGTTCATCCAGCCCTCCACACCACGGGGTCCTGTTCATCCAGAGGCAACGCCACCGCTCACTGTTCATCCACCCCCCTGCAACGCTCACTGTTCATCCAATCGATCGGCTTCAGTTAGTAGCAGTAGCGAAGGAATCGCTCGATCGGGTTCAGTTAACACCCATCGATCAATCGCTCGGGTTTAGTAATGCGTAGCCTGCAGTGCAATCGCTCGGGTTTAGTTAGAGCCCAACGCCTTGCTCGGGTTCAGTTAGAGCCAATGCCTCGCACACACGCGCGTACGTGTACGAGAGAAACGCGCATCGCTCGGCCCCCGACCCCCCACCATAACCGGGAACTCCCCAAAATTTTCCTCGCCCTCGCTTCTACCATGGTTTTTTCCGTCATGGACAGCCCAAAGAATGTCATGCAGCTGCGTCTCCGGCCCGCCCAGGACGAAAAGCCCATTTTCTGTCATGATTTTTGGTCATAGAAGTAGGAGCCCACCACATTTATGATGATACCGGGTTTTGTCACAATTATCGTCATAGAAGTGTCATATGTATGACAGAATTTTTTTTGTTCGGCCCAAAATGTCACGGATGTGTCTTTTTTTGTAGTGTTATGTTCTTCGAGCATTGGCCCTCAATCAAGCGGGTGGCCTCCAGGACATCTTCAAAATAATGCTCTGGTTGCGGACGGTCCTCGCCTTTGGGCGGTGTCAGAGTAATGGGCCACGGGTAGGCTAACCCAGGCCCAGAACCTTTCAAGACATCGGGGTAGGCTGCACCCCTCAAGACCCCAGGACGAAGAGCCGCCTTCTGAGAGTCGGCTGTGAGGCAATTGACTGCCCACTCACGGCCGAGTCGTGAGGACGACTTCAGGAAGAGCCGACTCCTGACTGGCGACTTCCAGAGAAGTCGGCCATGGGGAGTCGGCCTGCGACGCCAACAACCCCCATGCCCTCATAAAGAGGGACGGGACGGGGAGTGGCCACAGTAAGGTCCACTCCCACCCTTTTCCAAGGGCAGGCGTGGCCACAGTACGCCGTACCCGCGGAGATCTCCGCCCGGCGCGACACTGTTGCCATGCCGGCCCTGACGTCAGCCCCAGAGGGCGGAGTCCTGTGCCCACGACGGCCTGCCGGTACGACCCAGGGACGACGGGTCCCACCAGTCGGCGGGCGTACGGAAGATGGCGAGAACGCCACCAGTCGGCCCAGTTGGGAGTCGGCCCCCAGGAGTCGGCCGGCCCCTCCCACGGGCCCTGCGCACCATTAACCAGACGCGACAGGGAGTGGCCACAGTGATCGCCCGCCAGACGATGAAGCTATCACCACGACCCCATGACCGAGCCCGCGTCATTAGAGGCACGGCTACAGTAATCTACAACCGACAAGACCCGCTCGCGGCGGACGCGGCCTGTCAGCTCCGTACCGAGCCAGTCGGCGGGCCCCAGGAGTCAGCGGATAAGACGTCAGCGAGAGAGACTGACAGCTGGGCCCGCATCCAGCCGGATTACCATTGTACCCCTTGGGGGTAGGCCTATATAAACCCCCCAGGGCACCCATGCAAAGGGTTGGAATCCATTAGCACTAGACCAGATCATATAGGAAGGAGATAGCTAGCCTTGCCTTCTCCTACCTCCCAGAAATAGCTCAAGGAGCAACCGTGTACACACTTTGCCATAGTGATCATGCGGAGACCCCGCAGAGCAGCAGTAGGAGTATTATATCCACGGAGAGCCCCGAAGCTGGGTAAGATTCGCCGGCGTGCATGCCTTCGCCTTATCCCGTTTCCAGGCACTAGCAACGTTCTACTCGCCCCCACCATGATAAGCTATCCTTTGGCATATGTCGCACCCAACCCCCGACATTTGGTGCCCACCATGGGGCCTGGTGCAGCATCGTCCGGAGACCTGCTCTGGACGGGAACCCTTTTTCTCCCTGGCGATTGCAGCCAGCCCGGCACGCCAGACGGAGTTTGCGCCGACGCACTGCATGGCGCTGAGATCGCCTGCGCAGCCAGCTGCCTTGCCGATCTTTTCAGCGAGGTTCACCTCTCCGACGAGCCTGCATCCGATGCAGGCACGGGCGGCCCCGAGAGCCTCCTCGCGGGCCTCCTTGACTAACTCCACGTCGTCGGCGAGCCTGCCATGGACTTGGAGTCTGTAGGCTCCACCGACCCTATGCTGGTCGACTCCGACACCACGTCACTCGACGGGTTCCCCACCAATGTGGTGGTCTATGACGAGCCGCTCCCTCGCGCAGAGAGCGACGGAAGCACCGTCACAGAGGTGATCGTCATCAGTCATGACGAGCATCCCGGCGGAGGAGCGCATGACCCACTTGGCGCGGCACTGCAAGACCTGACCGCGCCCATTCCGGAAGACGCTGATGCGGAGACGTTGGAGGCGCGCCGCCTTCAGCTCGTCGAAGGCACGAAGAAGCTGGCTAGCATGAGACGCTTGTCAGAAGCCTACCAGCGTGAGATGGATCGTGCTGTAGGTGGCTCACCATCCCCAACTGGGCCCAGCCGCCTAGGCGTGGTCCAGCAGCGCGGCGTGGCCATTGCCAACCTATTCGGGGCAAATCGCCCTGTGTACACCACGCCTGCGGAGAACATTCGAGCCGCCCAGGCGGCGGCGGGCAAGCTGGACAACTTCGAGGGTGAAGAGCGCCGCCTGATGACGGAGCGAGTCCAGCGGCTCCTCGACGCGGCTGCCGCGCAGAACAAGGCCGACTGCCGCACAGAGGCGTCGCAGCGACAAAACGACGACCCGCCTCCACGCCGAGACCAAGGCGCGACGTCTCGGACGCCGACTGGCAGCGCCCGAGGAAGGAAAGACAAGGATCCGGCTATCAGCCACAGTCGGACTCGCATTACCATAGAGCGCGACCAAGACGGCCGCCCAAGAGCAGTGGAACGACGGGACGACTGTCCGCCTCCTCCTCCTCGGAAGGAAAGGCGAGTCTCCCCGCCGCCTGTTGACCATCCGACTCTCGGCGACCGCCTTGGCCGCCGAGAGGGAGTCGGTGAAAACGACGCCGGCCACCGGATCGACCGACTTCACCGATCCCTGGCGCTAGAAGAAGAAGATGAGTTACGTCCGCCTTGTTTCGGGCCCCGCATTCGAGACGAGCCCTTTCCCAAAGGGTTCACGCTCCCAAGAGACACGCCCAAGTACACCGGCTCCGTGAAGCCGGAGGACTGGCTGGTTGACTACTCCACGGCCGTCAACATAGCAAACGGCAACAAGCGCGTTGTCGTAAAATACGTTCCGCTCATGCTCCAGGGCATGGCCCGGACATGGCTGAACAGCTTGAAGCCCCGCAGCATCAACAGCTGGGTCGACTTCACCGATGCATTCGTCCGCAACTTCAAAAGCACGTACAAGCGTCCTCCCAAACCTCGCCAGCTTTCCTTGTGCGTGCAAGGCCCCAATGAGTCAACTCACGACTACCTCACGCGTTGGGCCGAGCTCCGGAACTCTTGTGAGGGCGTGCACGAGGTGTAGGCTATCGAGTACTTCACTGCCGGGTGCAGAGAAGGCACCCTCCTCAAGCACAAGCTCCTCTGCGACGAGCCAGAAACCCTCGACAAGCTGCTGATCATAGCAGACAAGTATGCCACGGCCGACTCCTCCATGAAGGCGGCGATTCAAGTTAGTGTGACTGGCAAAGTGGCCCCTCAGGCTCCTAGAACTCCGGCTGGAGACACCAGTCAGCGACAACAACAGAGCGACCACAAGCGCAAGGCCCCACAGCCGGCTTCCAACAGCCGGCAGGTGGCGACAGTCGAAGACCAGCAGCCGGAAGGGTAGCCTCCACCCAAGCGACAGAAAGGCGGCAAGCCCAACTTGTTGCCGGCTTTCTCATACGAGCAGACTCTGGATGGTCCTTACAAGTTCCACAGCGGCGGGAAGCCGTCGAATCACACCACCCGGAAGTGCCACTGGCTCACCAGGATCGACAAAGGAGACGGCCTCCTGCCTCCCCCGCCTGCTGGGCAGCAGCCTCCGCCTCCGCCCCAGTAGCTGGCTGTCAGGCCAGTCGGTGCAGTACAAGACGAGTACCTCGAAGAGCATGGAGCCTACATGGTATTTACCAGCGTGGCTGATGATCAGCGCAGCAGGCGGCTGCAGCAGCAAGAGGTGAACACAGTAGCATCAGAGACACCAGAATTCATGCACTGGTCCGAGAAGCCTATCAGCTGGAGCAGAGCTGATCACCCAGAGGTGATGCTGAGTCCGGGCTCCAATGCCTTGGTCTTGGATGCCACCTTTGCCACAGATAGATGAGCTGCTCGTTTCTTGTGAGTTCTGATAGACGGAGGCAGCAGCATCAACATCCTGTACAAGGACACCATGGAGAAGTTAGGAATCAAGAAAAGACAGCTTCAGAACAGCCGGACTGTGTTCCACGGCATTGTTCCGGGCCTTTCCTGCTCACCAATCGGCAAGATCCTGATTCACGTCCTCTTTGGAGACAAAGATCACTTCCGCCGAGAGTCAGTTTGGTTTGAGGTGGTGGATCTCGAGAGCCCATACCATGCATTACTTGGCCGACCCACCCTGGCCAGGTTCATGGCGGTCCCCCACTACGCCTACCTCAAGATGAAGATGCCTAGTTCCAAGGGGATTCTGACCGTAGCCGGCGACTACTGGAAGTCGTCTGCCTGTGCGGCTGAAAGTAGTCGGTTGGCCGAGTCCCTGGTGATCGCGGCCGAGAAGCGGCTCCTTGACTGGGTTGTGGCGATGGCCGGCAAGTAGCTAGAGGTGTCGCCCAACCCCAAGGAGTCGGAGGCTGAGGGTTCGTTCAAGCCGGCCAAAGAGACAAATAAGATACCCTTGGATCCAGAGCACCCAGAGAGGTACGCTGTCATAGGCGCAAACCTCGACAGCAAATAGGAAGGCGAGCTCGTCGATTTCCTCCGTAAGGATCGGGACATCTTCGCATGGTCCCCCAAAGACATGCCAGGTGTACCGACGGAATTCGCCGAGCACAAGTTACATGTCCGATCTGATGCGAAGCCAGTCAGGCAGCCCTTGCTCCGCCTATCAGAAGAAAAGAGAAGAGTTGTCGGAGAAGAGATAGCCTGACTCCTAGCAGTCGGCTTCATTATGGAAGTATTCTTTCCAGAGTGGCTAGCCAACCCGGTCCTGGTACTGAAGAAGAACAAGCAGTGGCAAATGTGTATTGACTACACAAGCCTCAACAAGGCTTGCCCCAAGGACCCGTTTGCTTTACAAATAATTGATCAGGTGATAGATTCCACAGCCGGATGCGAGCTGTTGAGCTTCTTGGATGCATATTCAGGATATCCAGATCAAGCTGAACCCGGGTGAGAGACTGAAGACCGCCTTCATCACACCGTTTGGGGCCTTCTGGTACCTAACCATGACGTTCGGCTTAAGGAATGCCGGCGCCACCTTTCAGCGTTGCATGCAGAAGTGCCTCCTCAAGCAACTCGGCAGAAACACCCACGTCTACGTGGACGATGTGGTGGAAGACGGAGAAGCATGGAACACTGCTGGAAGACCTCAAGGAGACCTTTGAGAACCTGCGCCGATTCTAGATCAAGCTCAACCCTGAGAAGTGCGTCTTCGGAGTACCAGCCGACCAACTCCTTGGTTTCCTCGTCTCTGAACGTGGCATAGAGTGCAACCCTGTAAAGATCAAGGCCATTGAGAGGATGGAGGTACCCAGCCGACTGCTGGACGTGCAAAAGTTCACTGGTTGCTTGGCGTCCATCAGCCGATTCATCAGTCGGCTGGGCGAGAAACCTCTCCCCTTATACCAGCTCATGAAGAAGACCACTTTTTTCGAGTGGAACCACAAGGTGGACGAAGCCTTTCTCCAATTGAAGAAGATGTTGACTACTCCACCCATTCTGGCGGCTCCGACTCCTAAGGAGCCCATGCTCCTGTACATCGCCGCCACCAGCCGGGTAGTCAGCACAGTAATTATAGTGGAACGCAAGGAGGAAGGCAAGGCACTACCTGTCCAGAGACCGGTATATTACCTGAACCAAGTGCTGTCGACCTCCAAGCAGAACTACCCCCACTACCAGAAGATGTGCTATGGCGTGCACTTTGCCGCCAAGAAGTTGAAGCCTTACTTTTAAGAGCATCCAATCACTGTGGTCTGCACGGCCCCACTTGCCGAGATCATCGAAAGCCGAGATGCTTCTGGCCGAGGGGCCAAATGGGCCATAGAGCTGGCTCCCTACACCATCTACTACCAGCCCCGCACCGCCATCAAGTCACAAGCACTGGCCGACTTCCTCGTCGACTGGGCCGAGACCCAGTACCTACCACCAGCGCCCGACTCCACACATAGGCGGATGCATTTCGACGGCTCCAAGATGTGCACCGGCTTGGGAGCCGGCGTTGTCCTCACTTCTCCTAAAGGCGACAAGCTCAAATACGCACTGCAAATCCACTTCGCCGCCTCCAACAACGTCGCCGAATACGAGGCGCTCATTCATGGGCTCCGGCTTGCCAAAGAACTTGGCATTCGCCGGATCTTGTGTTATGGCGACTCGGACTTAGTGGTCCAGCAGTCGTCTGGCGACTGGGACGCCAAAGATGCAAACATGGCGAGTTACCGTTTCCTCGTGCAGCCAACTCAGTGGATATTTCGAGGGGTGCGAGTTCCTCCATGTGCCAAGAAACAACAATGACCAAGCAGACGCCCTGGCACGAATCGGCTCTACCCGCCAAGCAATACCATCCGGCGTCGCCCTTGAGCGCCTCCTCAAGCCGTCTGTCAAGCCTTCACCAGAATCAGACTCCATCTTTGTGCCAGCTCCCCCCGAAGAAGTCGGATCCGATTCCAGAGCCCCAGCAGATGGTACGAGGATTTTGGCAGATGGATCCAAAGCCGCCACAGTCGAAGCCGGCCCAGGGACTGCAGAACCCGGCCCGGGGACCGCGGCGGCCAGCCCGAAGACTCCAGAACTCGGCCCGAGGGCTGCACCAGTCGGCCCGGGGACTTCATTAATCCAGCAAGCGGTTGCTGACTCCAGCCCGCCGCCTCCCAGCCCAGCCGCCCTCGTCCAAGTCGCAGTTCTAGCAGTCGAAGAAATAGCAGCACCCGCATGGGCCCAGCCCATCCTCAAATACCTGGTGAGCAAAGAGCTGCCGACTGATGAGATCTTAGCTCGGCAAGTACAACGCCGAGCGGCAGCCTACACCATAGTCAACAGAGAGGTGGTCAGGCGCAGCGTCACTGGTGTCTACCAGTGCTGCGTAGAGCCAGAGCAAGGCCAAGCAATTCTCAAAGACATCCATCAAGGCGAGTGCGGCCACCATGCGGCTTCAAGAGCACTCGTCGCCAAAGCCTTCCGACATGGTTTATTTTGTCCAACGGCCTTAGAAGAGGCCAAGGAATTGGTCCAAAAATGCAAAGGGTGCCAGAAGTTCCGCTCCAAGCCGCATCAGCCGGCTTCTGCACTCTAGACCATCCCCATTGCCCGGCCCTTCGCAGTTTGGGGCCTAGACATGGTGGGACCATTCAAGACGGCACGAGGTGGCCTAACTCACTTACTTGTCGCGGTGGACAAGTTCACCAAGTGGATAGAAGTGAAGCCAATCAAGAAACTGAATGGTCCGGCTGCCGTGACTTTCATCTCTGACATCACAATTCGGTATGGCGTACCACACAGCATCATCACCGACAACGGCACGAATTTTGCCAAAGGCGCCTTGGCCCGTTTCTGCGTGACACAGGGCATCTGACTGGACCTAGTGTCCGTCGCCCATCCACAGTCAAACGGCCAGGTGGAGCGAGCAAATAGCCTCATCCTGTCCGGCTTTGTCGGAGTAAATAGCCATGGGTAGCCTAGCCGGCTTCCCCTGGCCCTTCTGAAAAAATTACGAGCCCGTCCGGCTCTCAAGAATCCAAGACATGGAGCCGCCTTCCCCTTGCTGGCTGCCACCCAGGCCGGCTTTCGGAAGGCGGCCCGACTTTAGCCCTAATGAAGAAAGCCATGGGAGGGCCGACTTCGAGAAGCCGGCCGCGAGAAGGCCGACTCCAAGAAGCCGGATCCCACAAAGCGGTCAAGACCGTACCCTCAAAGTTTGCATCCACCTAGCGGCGATGGGACGGGGCATGGCTACAGTAAAGCCTGCCACCCCCGAATCCCGGAGCACGCCTGGCACAGTGCGCCGTACGGAGTGGCCATGACCCGTCCGGCGCGACACTGTTGCCATGTTGACCCTGATGTCATCCACGACGGGCTACCAGTACGGCCCGCGGCGGTGGGCCCCTGCGGGCAGAGAGACGCCCGAAGGCGGCTAGGCCTCCCCCAGTCGGCCTGAAACGGGGTCGGCTCCCTGCAGCCGGCTCGCTTCCCCCCTCGAAGGAGATGCCCCATTAAGGAGACAAGACGCGGTAAGGCTACAGCGATCGCCCGCCGGACGGCGGCACTGTAGCCGCGCTTACCTCAACGAAGCCCTCGTCATCAGGTTGAGGCAACAGTTACCAACCACCGACGAGACCCTTGGCAGTGGGGCTTGCCTGTTGCCAAGGAGTTGGCAGCCGGCGGGACCCACCAGTCGGCGGGCCCCAGTAGCCGGCGCAGAAGCCGGCGAGCGCAGTCACAGACGGCTGGGCCCCGCACCCAGTCGGATTACCATTGTACCCCTGGGGGGTAGGCCTATATAAACCCCCCGGGGCACCCATGCAAAGGGTTCGACCCTCAGCTAGTTTTAGATACCACACAAGGAGAAGAAGCAGGCTAGCCGTGCCCTTCTTCCTCCTCCCACCGAATAGCTCAAGGAGCATTGTGTAGCTACTTGTCCATCTAGTGATCATGCGGAGACCCCGCAGAGCAGTAGTAGGGGTGTTATCTCCACGGAGAGCCCCGAAGCTGGGTAAGGTCCACCCGCGTGCATGTCTTCGCCTTATCCCGTTTCCAGGCACCGGCGACGTCTTACTGGCTCCCACAATGATAAGCCATCTGTTGGCATATGTCGCACCTACCACCCGACATTTGGCGCCCACCGTGGGGCCAGGTGCACCGTCGTCCGGAGACATGTTCTGGACAGGAACCCTCTTTCTCCCCCGTGAGCGTAGCCAGCCCGGCACGCCCGATGGTGCTTGCCACGACGTGCTGCAAGGCGTCACCAGCGTCTGCGCGGCGAGCAGCCTCGCCGATCTCCTCGACGAAACCCTCATCTCCGACGAGCTCGCCTCCGATGCGGGCACCGACCACCTCGCCAACCTCCTCGGCCAGCTCCATGTCTCCAGCGAGCCCGCTGTGGATCTGGAGTTGGTTGGCTCCACCGATCCGATGCCTGTCGACTCCGACACGGCCTCAATCGACACCTTCCCCACCAATGTCGCGATCTACAATGACCCGCTTCCCCGAGCCGATGGCTTCGATGCTGTCACCACCGAGGTGATGGTCATCGGCCACGACGGCGCTGCTGACAAGACCGCCCACGACGCCCCGCACGCGGCGGCCCACGACTTGTCCACCCCCCTCCCGGTTGATGCCGACGACGAAGCACTGGAGGCGCGCCGCATCGCCCTCCTCGCAGAGGGCCGGAGGCTGGCCTCAGTGAGACGCCTCACTGAGGCCTACCAGCGCGAAGCTGACCGCGCCGCCTTCGGCACGCCAGCCCCGAGCGGGCCAAGCCGGGCCGGCATTGTCAAGCAACACGGCGCCGTCATCGCCGACACGTTAGGAGTCGACCGCCCAGTCTACGCCACTCCACTCGAGAACCTGCGCGCCGCCCAAGCGGCCGTAGACGAGCTGGACGGACTGGGGGCCGAAGAACTCCCCCACATGACCCGACACATCCAGCAGCTGATCGATGCTGCTGCGTAGCGGCACGAAACCGACGCCCGTTCGGGAAGCCCTCCCCCGCGCCGAGATCACGGCGCGACGTCCTGGACACCGACTACGAGCAACACCCGCGCGCGGCGCGAGAAAGAGTCGGCTTCCAGCCGCAGCCGGACCCGAATCTCCATCGAGCGAGACGCGGACGGCCATCCCCGAGCCATGGAATGGCGGGGCAACCCGCCTCCGCCTCGACCCCGTGGAGAGAGATATCCCACCCCGCCGCCGGTGGCGCACCCGACTCTCGGCGGCTAACTAGGTCGCCGCGAAGGAGTCGGCGAGAACGACGCCCGTCATCGGATCGACCGCCTGGCGCGATCCCTGGCGCTGGAAGAAGAAGACGATGTCGGCCCGCCTTGTTTCGGCCCCCGCATCCGCGACGAGCCCTTCCCCAAAGGGTTCTCGCTCCCAAGAGACACGCCCAAGTACAACGGCTCCGTGAAGCCGGAGGACTGGCTGATTGACTACTCCACTGCGGTTAGCATAGCCAACAGCAACCGGCGCGTTGCCGTGAAGTACGTGCCCCTCATGCTGCAAGGCACGGCACGAACCTGGCTCAACAGCCTCAAACCACGCAGCATCAACAGCTTGGGAGCCGCTTGGGAGCCGGCGTCGTCCTTACCTCTCCCAAAGGCGACAAGCTCAGATACACACTGCAGATTCACTTTGCCGCCTCCAACAACGTGGCTGAGTACGAGGCGCTCATACACGGGCTCTAGCTTGCCAAAGAACTCGGCATTCGCCGGATCCTATGTTATGGCAACTCGGACTTGGTGGTTCAGCAATCATCCGGCGACTGGGACGCCAAGGACGCAAATATGGCGAGCTACCGCTTCCTGGTTCAACAACTCAGCAGATACTTTGAAGGATGCGAGTTCCTCCACGTACCGCGAGCCGACAACGAGCCAGCCGATGCCCTGGCTCGAATAGGCTCCACTCGGTAAGCAATACCAACTGGCGTCGCTCTACAACGCCTCCTCAAGCCGTCCATCAAGCCATCTCCAGAGTCCGATTCCATCTTCGTGCCGCCTGACCCCGACGCAGCCGGGTCCGCCTCGAAGAACCAAGCGGGCGACCCCGGGGCTTCAGTAGTCGGCCAGGGGACTTCGGCAACCGGCTCGGGGACTGCAGTAGCTGGCTCGGGGACTGCAGTAGCCGGCCTAGGGACTGCACCAACACAACAGCCGGCGGCCGACTCCAGCATTTCACCACCTAGCCCGCCCACCCTGGTGGCAGTAGCCACATTGGCAGCAGGAGAAGTCGCGGCTCCGTCATGGGCTCAGTCCATCCTCAACTTCCTCGTAAACCAGGATCTGCCGGCTGACGAAACAGAGGCAAGACAAGTCCAACGTCGAGCCGGAGCATACACAATCGTCAACAGAGAACTAGTCAAGCGCAGTGTCACTGGAATCCTCCAACGGTGCATCGAGCAAGAGAAGGGCATTGCAATCCTCAGAGACATTCACCAAGGATAATGCGGCCACCATGCGGCCTCAAGATCACTTGTCGCCAAAGCCTTCCGCCATGGTTTCTTCTGGCCGACTGCTTTGGATGACGCCAAAGAATTAGTTAAATATTGCAAGGGGTGCCAACTCTTCAGCTCCAAGCAACACATGCCGGCTTCGGCACTCAAGACCATTCCCCTCACTTGGCCCTTCGCCGTTTGGGGACTGGACATGGTGGGCCCATTCAAGACGGCGCGCGGCGGCATGATGCATTTGCTCGTCGCCGTGGACAAATTCACCAAGTGGATTGAGGCAAAGCCGATCAAGAAGCTGAATGGGCCGACTGCTGTGACATTCATCGCAGACATAACAACTCGGTATGGCGGGCCACACAGCATCATCACCGACAATGGCACGAATTTTGCCAAAGGAGCCTTGGCACGTTTCTGCGCAGCCCAAGGTATTCGGCTGGACTTAGCGTCCGTCGCCCACCCGCAGTCAAACGGCCAGGTCGAGCGAGCCAACGGCCTCATCCTCTCCGGCATCAAGCCCCGACTGGTCGTACCTCTGGAGCGTTCAGCCGGCTGTTGGCTCGATGAGCTGCCGGCTGTCCTCTGGAGTCTGCGCACTACACCAAACAAGTCAACCGGCTTCACCCCTTTCTTCCTTGTGTATGGTGCTGAGGCGGTCATCCCAACTGACATCGAGTTCGACTCGCCTCGAGTAACCATGTACACGGAAGCGGAGTCCAAGGAAGCACGAGAAGACGGCGTCGACCTGCTGGAAGAAAGCCGGCTGTTAGCCCTCAGCCGGTCTGCCATCTACCAGCAGGGTTTGCGCTGCTACCACAGCTGGAAGGTCAGGCCAAGATCTTTCCAAGAGGGCGATCTTGTGCTCCGGCTGATCCAGCGAACAGCTGGCCAGCACAAGCTCTCGGCCCCTTGGGAAGGCCCCTTCGTCATCAGCAGAGCTCTAGGCAACGACTCCTACTACCTGATCGATGCACAGAAGCCGAAGGCACGCAAGAGAGACGACTCCGGCAAGGAGTCGGAACGACCATGGAACGCCAACCTCCTTCGAAGATTTTACAGTTGAAATGCAGTATGTATCACGCTAACTTTTGTATTAAGTACGAGACAATAGGCCCCCCGAGGAGGGCTCGGGGACTGCCATCTCTTATCTATGAATGAAAAGTATCATGCTTATGATCTTGTCATTTCATTTACTTGTTCCGTCCGGCACCGGGTTCGACTAGTCGGCTCGGGGACTGGTCGACTGGAGCTATATTAGAAGTCCTACCCGCAGTCAGACAAGTAGTGTGCCGGCTCCCAAGCCTTCTCTTGCCAAAAGTCGCAATTCGAAGAACCGGCTGTCCAGCTGGCAAGAGTTAAAAGGCAGGAACGGGCGCCCACACGAAAAACGGCTAGGGACTAACGGACTAATATAACAAAAGCCGGTTTTTCTCCCACCGCCGACTGGCTACCAGAGTAGCCGGCCGGCCAGTTTCCATTCACTTCACTTCAATCCAAGAAAGCTCGAGTACTTGCCTCCCCAAAGAGGGAAGGCGGCAAAGGAAAAGGCCTAAGGATAAAAAGCATACGCGAATGGAAACCAAACATGCACATAATAATATTTACATAAAAGACCTCCGAGAGGCCAGCATTCAACATAGTTTGGATACACCCCCAGTGGGTGGAACTGTGAAAACTTAATGAAGATTGTTCAAAAGACAACAAGCAGGAAAAATAAGGATGGCAGGTCAAGCTGGCGGAGCGACCGACGAGCCGGGCTGGTTGGCGGAGACGGTTGTGCCGGCTGAAGGAGCGGCCGGCTGGCGAACCTCGGCTTGGTCACCGCCTCCCGCAGAGGGCGTGCTTCCACGCGCCTCGTTGCTGGAGGCACCGTCAGCCTGAGGTCGGCCGGTTGTTCCACCAGCCGGCTCGACGTCTTCGCCGTCCTCCTCTTCATCATCCTCGCCCTCGTCGCTGGAGGCGATCTCCTCTGCCGAGTCCTCGCCCACCGCCGGGTTCAGCCCGAACCACTCCTCCGGCTGGGCAACACCATCATCATCAATTTCGGGGGCAAAAACGCTGATGTCGGTGCACTCGGCGATCGTCGAAGCCCGCTGGGCGATAGCCGGCCTCACCTCCTCCAGCTCCGCGTCGGCCTCCATCCGCCAAGTGCGCAGCTGGTCCAGGCTCAGCCCTGGGTACCAAGCCCGAACGAACTCCAACGCCCGCCCGACTCCGAGGCGGGCCGCCGACGCCTTCCAAGCCTCAAAGCGATCGACTGCGACCTCCAGCCAGTCAGTAGTCCGGCTTGGGGTGCGGGGGATCGTCTCGCCAGGCCAGAGGGCGGCCAACACTTGCGCCCCGGCACGTTGGAGCTGGCGAAGCATCCGATGAGCCGGCTGCAACCGCGCCTGGACAGCCAAGAGCTGCTCATCAAGCGTCCGGTTCGCATCCGGCGCGATGTTGGCCCCCGCCTGACGGCGCGCCTCGCGATGGGCTTCGATGCTTTGGGCGGCGAAGGCGGAGTAGCCGGGGAAGTAGTCTGCACAAAAAAAATAAGTAGCAGCACAACTTAAGCCAAAAACCCAGGCGGCAAGGGGCAGGAGAGGAGCGAGGAAGGCGGCTTACCGTCGATCAAGTCCTCGATACGGCCGAAGCCTTCATCCAGTGCTCGCCGGGTCTCAGCCCAGCTCGCCGCCTCAGTCTCAAACTCTGCCTTCAGGGCGGCCTCGCTATCCTGCGCTTTCTACAGGGCCGCCTGGTGGCTCTTCTCTTGGCCAGGCGATCACGCTCCTGGACCAAGGCAGCGTACTCGGCATCCTTGGTATGAAGGGCGGCCTGCGCTTCGCCGAGCTTCTTCCTCAAGTCGGCGTTGGCCCCTGAAGACAAAGAAAAAGAAAAACCAATAAGGAAAAAGTCGTCAAGAAAGATCTGACCCGACTGCACAGCAGTCGGCCCGAATCTCGGGGACTACACCTAGTGGGTGCGCTGACGCACCCCCACAGGAGACAGACAAGATCAAGTAATTACTTCGGCTGTCGGCCAGGTCGTCGGTCCTCCGACCCAACTCCCGAGCCTGGGAGTTGAAGGCGGCAGCACAGGAGTTATGATATTCCTGGGAGTTCAGACAAGAAGCAAAAATAAAGTAGCCATCAAGAAAGATCCGACCCGACTGCGCAGCAGTCGGCCCGAATCTCGGGGACTACACCCAGTGGGTGCGCTGACGCGCCCCCACAGAAGAAATCAAGAGATCAAAGCGGCCAAGAATGGAAGACTCACCTGGATGGCAGCCCGCGTCGACAGGAACTCCTGAGTGTACTGCTGCAGCAGGGCGGCCTGGGCTTGAAGCCGGCTCCGGACCTCTTGAGCCGCCACATTCAGCTCGCCAGTCCCCCCGCTGGGAGTCCACTCGGACGTGGCGGTGTTGGCCGTCTCCAGAGCCTCCGCCGACTGACCGGCGCCCACGACTCAGCGCGACTCCGGCGGAGCGGCGCCTTCCCCTGCGCGCCGGCGCGTCACCGGCTGCACCTTGAGGCCGGCTCTGTCCTCCGGCT
Organism: Triticum urartu; assembly: GCF_003073215.2. Lineage (NCBI taxonomy): Eukaryota > Viridiplantae > Streptophyta > Magnoliopsida > Poales > Poaceae > Triticum > Triticum urartu. The sequence goes on along the minus strand of NC_053023.1, from coordinate 325,535,626 downwards.
CACCCCGGCCGGCTCCTCTGGCGCCACTGACGATTGGCCGCCTTGGCCCGCTCTGGTTGGCGTTGCTGGCGGCGCTCTCCTCGCGAAGGCCACGGGGTCCTCCCCCCTCTCCATCAGCGGCGGGTCTTGGACGATTTCCTCCGCCAAGGGCAATGGGGTGTCAGGGGCCGCGGCTCGGAGGGGAATGGCGAGCAACGGAGGCTGGTTGCGCGAGCCCTCCGCCTCCGTCTCCGCGGTCGCCGCCTCTGCCTGGGCCTTCACTGCCGCGTCGGCCTGCTCCTTCGCCGCCTGGGCGGCCGCTCTTTTCGCCGCCTTGCGCTCCTCCCGCGCCTCACGGGCATTCCGCTCCGTGGCCTCCCTGAGCTCGGCGCGGGGGTCCACACGGCGGGAGCTCGAAGACCCTCCAGCCGGCCCCACTACGGAGCCGCCCGGACCCCGCTCAAGGGAAAGCGGCGCCCTGTCCAACAAGCGGGATAGGGTCAAGAAGAATTTTCGAACAAGAGAGAACGATGAAAAGCATGCGACAGGGCAATTGACGACTTACGCTGAGACCGCTTGAGGCTGCTTCACCGCCTTGCGGAAGCGGGCCGCTTTCGCAGCCGCCTCATCTCGCTTGGTCGCCGCGGTGGAGGCTTTGGACTTCTTCGGTCGACTGCCGAAGAGGCCAGAAGCGGACCGGCGCTTCTGTGCGCCGCCGCCGGCAGCCGGCGCGATGGAAGAGCCCGCGCTCTGATGGTCGGCCACTGGCTGGCGACGCGGGGCGACTTCGGCTTCAGCATCATCCGGCCAGTCCTCGAAGCTGGCGGTAAGCCTTGAGCCCCCGGGCTCGGCGTCGTCCCCCACGACGGCGTCTTCCATGGCGGCCGCCCCCAAATCCGGGTCGTCGACGTCGTCCGCCGTGCGGTCAGGGGCATACTGGCGTTCTATCCCCGCTGCTCCGGTCGTCTGCGGGAGAAGGGGGTTCTACTAAGAAGAACCGACTGATCAGAAGCCGGCCATCATAAAGCCGGCTACCAACAAAAAGAAGAAATAGAGGAAGGCTTACCACGGGCGGAGGGTTGGCGCGAGAATACGGCGCCTTGCCGTATCGCCAGTCTTCGGCGAGCTTGCAATTGGAGATGTAATTTACCATATACGATACCTCCGCATGAGGCATCTCCCTGGTGCTCAGCCGGCTTGGGTCGAAGCGGCCGCTCATCTGGCACATCATGTGGGGCCGGCTTTGGAGAGGAGATATCCGGTGCTCCACGAAGGCGGCCACCAAGTCGGCCCCGCTCAGGCCTTCCGACTGGATCATCACCCGAAGCTGGGAGACGGCAGCGTTCCCGGTCCGAGACAGTGACCGGGACCGGAAACTCCATGAGGGCTGCCTCCCAGCTGGCGGGCCGGCTACGTAAGCTGGCAGGTTAATGTGGTCTCCTTGCTCGGCGACGTTCTTCACGTAGAAGTATGACTTCTGCCAGATCTTCACCGACTGGATCAGGGGAATGGGCGGTAACGGGTTGTTCTCGCCCGCCCTCCTCATGGCGATGAAGGACACACCGGGGGCGGGAACGCCTGCGACGACGGTGCCGAGTTTGCTCTGGAAGAACTCCCCCCAGAGCTCCAGCGTGGGGAGCAGCCCCAAGAAACCTTCGCAGAGGGAGACGAAGGCCGACAGTAGCATCATCGCATTGGGCGTGAGGTGATGCGGCTGAAGGTTGTAGAACTCAAGGAAGTAGCGCAGAAATCCGCTCGCCGGAAGGCCGAAGCCGCGTAGGAAGTGCGAGCGGAAGACGACCCGCTCGCCCTCCTCCGGTGGCGGCGTAATCTCCTTCTCCGGCGCCAGGCGGACCCGCATGAGGTTGGCGTCGGGCAGGCGCCGAGTCTGCCGGAGGAACTCAACGTGGTCCTCATGGACGTTGGAGCCGTCCCACGAGCTCGACAGCGCCATGGGAGCAAGACGACGTGGAGGCGCGGCGGCGCGGAGACGGGAAGCTGCGGCGGCAGCGAGAGGAAGAAACGAGTACGAGAAGGTGCGGAGCGAGAGAGAGCGTGCGAACCTCTGTTGCTCCCCCTCCTCCCCCTACTTATAGGCTCGCGTGGCGGAGCCGAGGAGGCGCGGCGTGGGGAAACATGGGGATCGATCGTGCCCACTCCCCCACGTCCCGCGTTTATTACTCCCTAATGGCGAAATAAAACCGCCGTGGGAAGGCGAGCGGTCCATGTGGGCCACGGAAGATCCGTGCTTGGACCGAGGCCTGCGAGTGGCGGGCCCGGGCCTGCGGCGACGTCCCGTCGCGCGCGTGCGTTGGCAGGATTTCCTCGCCACATGGCCCGCGTTCCCGCCTACGAGAACCGGAGCTCTCTGAAGTCGGCGCGCACAAGCAAAGCCGGCCCCGCAGGATAGGAAGCTGACCGAGCTTCTCGTCCCCTTATCAGCCTCGAAGCTCGCTCAGCTTCGGGGACTACTGTCGGAGTAAATAGCCATGGGTAGCCTAGCCGGCTTCCCCTGGCCCTTCTGGAAAAATTACGAGCCCGTCCGGCTCTCAAGAATCCAAGACATGGAGCCGCCTTCCCCTTGCTAGCTGCCACCCAGGCCGGCTTTCGGAAGGCGGCCCGACTTTAGCCCTCATGAAGAAAGCCATGGGAGGGCCGACTTCAAGAAGCCGGCCGCGAGAAGGCCGACTCCAAGAATCCGGCTCCCACAAAGCGGTAAAGACCGTACCCTCAAAGTTTGCATCCACCTAGCGGCGATGGGATGGGGCATGGCTACAGTAAAGCCTGCCACCCCCGAATCCCGGAGCACACCTGGCACAGTGCGCCGTACGGAGTGGCCATGACCCGTCCGGCGCGGCACTGTTGCCATGTTGACCTTGATGTCATCCACGACGGGCTACCAGTACGGCCCGCGGCGGTGGGCCCCTGCGGGCACAGAGATGCCCGAAGGCGGCCAGGCCTCCCCCAGTCGGCCTGAGACGGGGCCGGCTCCCTGTAGCCGGCTCGCTTCCCCCCTCGAAGGAGATGCCCCATTAAGGAGACTAGACGCGGTAAGGCTACAGCGATCGCCCGCCGGACGGCGGCACTGTAGCCGCGCTTACCTCAACGAAGCCCTCGTCATCAGGTTGAGGCAACAGTTACCAACCACCGATGAGACCCTTGGCAGTGGGGCCTGCCTGTTGCCGAGGAGTTGGCAGCCGGCGGGACCCACCAGTCGGCGGGCCCCAGCAGCCGGCGCAGAAGCCGGCGAGCGCAGTCATAGACGGCTGGGCCCCGCGCCCAGTCGGATTACCATTGTACCCCCGGGGGGTAGGCCTATATAAACCCCCCGAGGCACCCATGCAAAGGGTTCGACCCTTAGCTAGTTTTAGACACCACACAAGGAGAAGAAGCAGGCTAGCCGTGCCCTTCTTCCTCCTCCCACCGAACAGCTCAAGGAGCATTGTGTAGCTACTTGTCCATCTAGTGATCATGCGGAGACCCCGCAGAGCAGCAGTAGGGGTGTTATCTCCACGGAGAGCCCCGAAGCTGGGTAAGGTCCGCCGGCGTGCATGTCTTCGCCTTATCCCGTTTCCAGGCACCGGCGACGTCTTACTGGCTCCCACAATGATAAGCCATCCGTTGGCATATGTCGCACCTACCACCCGACAGGCATCAAGCCCCGACTGGTCGAGCCTCTGGAGCACTCGACTGCTGCTGGCTCGATGAGTTACCAGCCGTCCTTTGGAGTCTGCGCACGACTCCAAACAAGTCAACCGGCTTCACGCCTTTCTTCCTCGTCTACAGTGCTAAAGCCGTCATCCCAACGGACATAGAGTTCGATTCCCCGCGAGTCACCGTGTACACCGAGGAAGAAGCAGAAGAAGCACATCAAGACGGCGTCGATCTGCTGGAAGAGGGCCGGCTGTTGGCACTCAGCCGGTCCAGCATCTACCAGTAGAGCCTGCGCAGATACTATAATAGGAAGGTCAGGCCGAGATCTTTCCAAGAGGGCGACCTTGTGCTCCGACTGATCCAGCGAACAGCCGGCCAGCACAAGCTATCGGCGCCTTGGGAAGGCCCCTTCATCATTAGCAAAGTGCTGGGCAACGACTCCTACTACCTGATCGAGGCTCAGAAGCCCCGAGCACGCAAGAGGGATGACTCCGGCAAAGAGACAGAGCGGCCATGGAATGCAAATCTCCTCCGAAAATTTTACAGTTAAACGCAGTATGTACCACGCTACCTTTTTAAAAGTACCAAGACTTCCCCCCCCCCCGAGAAGAGCTCGGGGACTGCCCTCTTTTATCTATATGATAAGAATTATGCCTTCGAGTATATTACTCTTTGTTATGCCGCTTGGCACCAGGTTCGACTAGGCGGCCCGGGGACTTGCCGCCCTGTGCTATGAAATGCTTCCTGCAGCCGGACAAGTAGTGTGTGGCGCCTAAGCTGTCTCTTGTCAGAAGCCACAGCTTGCAGAGCGACTGTCTGGTGGGCAGGAGTAAGGAAGAATGGGCGTCCACATGAAAAATGACTAAGGACTCAAAGCATAAACATAGCTTAAAGCCGGCTTCCAGCCTTTTTTCGCAAACCGACTCTTGAATAGTCGGCTTGCCGCCTTCTATCCAACTTGCTAAACAACTCTAAAACGGCTAAGTACCTGCCTTCCCAAAGTGACCAAGAATTTGATCCAGCAGCAGTCTGCAGAGAGGCTGTCCGACTGACAAAGACAGCAACTGAGGGAAGGCGGCAAAGGAAAAAAGCCAAAAGAGCGATGAGCAAGAAAAGATAGAAGTCGGATGAATATTTGCATAACAAAGGCCCTTGGCCGAACCTTCGAGCAGAAGTTCAAAATACACCGCGCGGGTGGAATTGTGAGAATTAACAAGTTCTTCAAAGACTATTAAAACAGGTAAAACAAAGATAAGGTGGCATCCTAGGAGGCGACAGACGGGTTCGGAGGATCGGAGGAGACGGCGGTGTTGGGGTTGGGGCGGCCGGCTGGGCGGTCTCGGCTTGATCACCTCCGGCGACAGTCGGCTCGGGCGGGCACGGCTTGGTGCTGGAGGCGCGGTCGAGCTGAGGCTGGCCGTCCGCTTTGTCTTCCGGTGCCTCCGTCTCGCTTCCATCCTCCACCTCGTCTTCCTCCTCGACGCTGGAGCTGATCACCTCCGCCGAGTCCTCGCCGTAGTCTGGGGTCATCCCAAACCACTCCGGCGGTACCTCCCCGCCGTCTTCAGCCCGCTCGGGGACAAAGATGTTGGTGTCGGTGTACTCGGCGATCGCCGCCGCACGCTTGACAAGGGCGTCTTCCGCGGCTGCCAGCTCCAGCTGGGCCTCTGACCGGAGTGTGGCCAGCCGGTCTAGGTCCAGCCCCGGGTACCACACCTTGACGAATTCCAAGGCTTGGCGTGCTCCAGCCCGGGCCGAGGAACCCTTCCAGGCCTCAAGACAGCCAGCCGCGACCTCCAGCCAGTCGGCAGTCCGACTGGTGGTGCATGGAGCCTGCTTGTCTGGCCACAGGGCAGCGATCGTTTGGGCGCCGACACATTGAAGCCGGCGCAGCATCCGGTGGGCCGGCCGCAGACGAGCCCCAATGCTCAGAATATGCTCGTCAAGGGTCCGGGGGGCATCGGCGGCGATCTCCGCGCCATCCGCCCTCCGCTCCTCGCGATCAGCCTTGATAGCTTGAATGGCGGCCTACGAGTGGCCGGGGAAGAAGTCTGCCAAGACGGAAAGAATGAAGAACAAGTCAAAAAACCAAGAGTCGGCTCGACCTATAGTCGGCGGCTCGAAGAAGAAAAGCAAAGAAGCTCACCGTCGACGAGGTCCTCGATCTTGTGGAAGCCGGAGGCCTGCATTGCCTCCTTGTCAGTCCAGGAGGAGCGCTCGCTCGCGAACTCGGCCAGGAGGGCGGCCTCCTCCTCTTCTGCCTCCTTCTACGTCTTCTTAAGCAGCTCCTTCTGCTCTGCCAATTGTGCGGCTAGCAGATCGCGCTCTGCGGCGAGCTTGCTGCACTCCTCCCCCTTGGCGCGCAACGCGGTGTGCGCTTCGCTCAGCTGCTGTTGAAGATTGGCGTTGGCCTTTGAAGATAAAGAAGAAGGAGGGCGTTAAGTCATCAAGAGAGAAGATCGCCGGGGAGATCCGGCCCGACTGCTCAGCAGTCGGCCCGAATCTTGGGGACTACAGCCCACGGGTGTGCCAGCGTGCCCCCGCAAAGAAGAAAAAGGACTCACTCAGGCTCTCCGACAAGTCGGCGGTCCGCTTGCCCAGCTCTTCAACGTTGCGGTTGAAGGCGATGACACGGAGGATGTGATAGTCCTGCGACAAGTATTTCAGACAGAAGTTAGTACCCGGAACTCACCAATTGGAGTTCCGGGCCGCCTGCTCAGCAGCCGGCCCGAAACTCGGGGACTACACCCAGTGGGTGCGCTGGCGCGCCCCCACAGAGAGGAACAAGAAAACAAAGACAAAGGAGAAAGCATACCCGGATGGCTGCCCGCGACGCCAGGTGCGCCTTGGTGCAGTTTTGGATAGCGTCGCTCTCAGCTCACAGCTTTGTCTGGACATCCAGAAGCGACTGGTTTAGCGGGCTCATGCCACCTCCTTGCACCCACCCAATGGGCGCGGCGCTCGTCGCTTCGGCGTCTGGGATCGTCGAGCTAGCGGTGCCGGTCTCCAAGGGGCGTGGCGCCAAAGTCGCCTTCTCAAGACGGCGGTGCGTTGGCGAGCCGACTTGAAGGAGTAGCCTTGCCACGGCCTCGTCTTCAGTCGGCAGCAAGGGCGGGTCCGCCGGCTGTTTGCCTTGCGCACTTCTAGACGGCGGCGGGGGCGGCGGTGGCGACACGACCGCGTCCGGCATGGAGGCGTCGCCGCAGCCCCTCTCCATGATCAGGAACTTGCCGCCGGCTTCCCCTGACTGCCCCATGAACTCCGGGGGCGGCGGCGCAGAGTTCAGAGGGGTGACGAACACCGCCGACCGCCGGTGCGCGACTTCCTTAGCCTGCCACCTTGCCGCGACGGCGGCCTCGGCCTCCTCCAGCTTTTTCAGGGCGGAGGCCTCTGCCTTCTCGGCCTCCACTTTCTCCAGGCGGGCGGCCTCTTCCTCCTCGCGCTTCTCTTGCGCGTTCCGCTCCGTCGCCTCCCGGAGGTCGGTGGCGGGGTCAATCCGCCGAGTAGTGGCAGACGTCTCCGCCGACCCCATAACGGAGGCGGCGGCAACCCTCTCAAGAGTGAGGGGAGCCCTGAAGCGAGGGAAGCATATGAAAGACTCAGAAAAAATCAACAAAGAGAAAATAAAGATAAGGGACGGAGGCGCTTACGCAGAGACCAGCGGCGGCTTCTTCACTTCCTTGCGGAAGCAGTTGGCTTTCGCGGCCGCCTCTTCCCGCTTGGTCGCGGCGGCCGCTCCCTTAAACTTCTTCGACCGACCACCAAGTGTACTCGGCCCGGCCCGGTGCTTCTTCACGCCGCCTTGAGCGTCCAAGACGGCGGAGGAACTCACGCTTGGCTGGCCAGCCTTTGGCTAGTGACGCGGGGCGACTTCCCCCTCAGCATCATCATCAGGCCAGTCGACGAAAGTGGCCGTAGGCCTGGAGCCGCCTGCTTCTCCTCCTCCTCCCTCGGCGTCGGCCTCCATAGCCGCCGCCCCCAAGTCAGGATCGTCGATGTTGCTCTCCGCCCGATCGGGGACAAACTGACGAGCCGACCCCATGGTGTTGGCCGAAGGAGGGACGAGAGGGTTCTGATTCAAAACAAAAACGGTCAGACTGGACAAGTCGGACTCGGCAACAAAAGAAACAGAAGAAGAAGGAAGACGACTTACAATAGGCGGGGGGTTGGCGCGTGAGTATGGCTCCTTGCCGAACCGCCAATCCACCGAGAGACCGCAGTTCGCGATGTAGTTCACCGTGTCCGCCACCTCCGCGTGAGGCATGTCCTTGGAGCACATCCGACTCGGGTCCCGATGACCGCTCATCTGGCAGGTCAGGTGAGGTCGGCCTTGGAGTGGGAGGACTCGGTGCGCCACGAAGGCGGCCAGCAAGTCGGCCCCGGTCAAGTCCTCCGACTGCGTCAGCACTCGGAGTCGCGCGACGGCGGCAGCGCCAGCAGGAGACAACGTCCTGGCTCGGTGTGACCAGCTGGGGAGCCTTCCAGCCGGCGTGCCGGCTTCGTAAGCCGGCAGGTTAACCCAGTCAACTTCTGGGGCGACATTCTTCACATAAAAATAGGACCGCTGCCACATCTTCACCGACTTAATCAGTGCGATGGTGGGAAACAGATTGCGGCCACTTATCTCCGCATCGCGATAAACGCACCACACTGGGCCGGCACGCCGGCGACGTGTGTGCCGAGCTTGGACTGGAAGAACTCACCCCAGAGCTCGATGGTGGGGAGAACGTCGAGGAAGCCTTCGCATAGGGTGGCGAAGGTAGCCAGCAGCACCACCGTGTTCGGAGTAACGTGGTGCGGCTGGAGCCCGTGGAACTCCAAGAAGGAGCGGAAGAAGCCGCTCGCCGGCAGCCCCAGGCCGCGCATAAGGTGCGAGCAGAATATGACCCGCTCGCCCTCCTCCGGCGCCGGTGATATTTCCCCCTCCGGCGCGAGGCGGGCCCGCACTAAGCCCCTACCGGGCAGCCACCGTGTCTTGCGGAGGATCTCGACGTCGTCGTCATCGACCTCGGAGCCGTCCCACACTCTGGAGCGCATAGCAGGAGGCGCGGCGGCGGAGGAAGAGCTCATCGATGTGGGCGTGGCGTGGTTCGGAGCAGCAGCGGCGAGAGGAAGAAGAAGCAAGAAGGAGCGAAAGGAAGTAGGGAGGATTGGCGTGCGTGTGTCGCCGCCCCCTCCCCCCGCCTTCTTGTAGGCTCGTGGGCTGAGAGGCCGAGGGGGCAGTCGTGGGATTAACTGCGCCCAGGACCCCACGACCCCCACGATTTACCACACGAAGTTACTGCGTGCAATAACCGCGCGGGAACTCCAACTGTCCGCACAGCCACAACGGATCCGTTCACACGCCGAGGCGCGGTAGTGGCGGGCCCCACCTATAGGCCTGTCCCGTCGCGTGCGTGGGTGGGCAGACTGGCTCAGCCACGTGGCGCCTCACGACGGGTCCAAAACGGGCGGCAACCCGGAGGCTTATCAGGCACGCTGCCTGGACTCCGCCGTGACGTTCAAACTTTTTTAGGGGCAAGTCGGCCTTAAGCAAGTCCGGCTCCAACTAGTAGGCTTGACAGAAGACGGCTAGCGAGGCCCGGATCCAACCGCCGAAAAGGAGAAACTGTTGAGGCTCCTCGATATATCGCCCTCGGTGCCTCACCAGCTTTGGGGACTACTGTCGGAGTAATGGGCCACGGGTAGGCTAACCCAGGCCCAGAACCTTTCAAGACATCAGGGTAGGCTGCACCCCTCAAGACCCCAGGACGAAGAGCCGCCTTCTGAGAGTCGGCTGTGAGGCAGGCGACTGCCCACTCACGGCCGAGTCCCGAGGACGACTTTAGGATGAGCCGACTCCTGACTGGCGACTTCCAGAGAAGCCGGCCATGGGGAGTCAGCCCGCGACGCCAACAACCCCCATGCCCTCATAAAGAGGGACGGGACGGGGAGTGGCCATAGTAAGGTCCACTCCCACCCTTTTCCAAGGGCAGGCGTGGCCACAGTACGCCGTACCCGCGGAGATCTCCGCCCGGCGCGACACTGTTGCCATGTCGGCCCTGACGTCAGCCCCAGAGGGCGGAGTCCTGTGCCCACGACGGCCTACCGGTACGACCCAGGGACGACGGGTCCCACCAGTCGGCGGGCGTACGGAAGACGGCGAGAGCGCCACCAGTCGGCCCAGTTGGGAGTGGGCCCCCAGGAGTCGGCCGGCCCCTCCCACGGGCCTCGCGCGCCATTAACCAGACGCGACAGGGAGTGGCCACAGTGATCGCCCGCCAGACGACGGAGCTGTCACCATGACCCCATGACCGAGCCCGCATCATTAGAGGCACGGCTACAGTAATCTACAGCCGGCAAGACCCGCCCGCGGCGGACGCGGCCTGTCGGCTCCATACCGAGCCAGTCGGCGGGGCCCACCAGTCGGCGGGCCCCAGGAGTCGGCGGATAAGACGGCAGCCAAAGAGACTGATGGCTGGGCCCGCGTCCAGCCGGATTACCATTGTACCCCTGGGGGGTAGGCCTATATAAACCCCCCAGGGCACCCATGCAAAGGGTTGGAATCCATTAGCACTAGACCAGATCATATAGGAAGGAGAGAGCTAGCCTTGCCTTCTCCTACCTCGAGGAAACAGCTCAAGGAGCAACCGTGTACACACTTTGCCATAGTGATCATGCGGAGACCCCGCAAAGCAGCGGTAGGGGTATTATCTCCACAGAGAGCGCCGAAGCTGGGTAAGATTCGCCGGCGTGCATGCCTTCGCCTTATCCCGTTTCCAGGCACCGGCGACGTTCTACTCGCCCCACCATGATAAGCCATCCTTTGGCATATGTCGCACCCTACCCCCGACAGGTGGAATCTTCATGGCGACATCGATGGCCTTCATCTTCCCCCAGAATGTCTTGACTCAGGCAAGGGCCATCCGTGCACCTTCAATGCACGCCAATCGCTTCACAGCATCGATGCGCGGCACTGCATCGACAAGCTTCTGCACCAAACCAAAATAGCTATTCGGCGCAGGCTCGATCGGCCATAGCCGGACTATGACATCCTTCATGGCAGCGCCAAATACCCTATGAAGTTCGGCCCATTGGGACATCTGTTCATTGAGCAGCAGCGGGCGCTTTGACACACCAAACTATGACCAAAAAAGCTTCTCCGTTGCATATCCAGCTTGCGCTTGGTAATACCGCGCTGCATCGGAAGAACTCTTCGGCAAGTACAAATACTCATCCGAAGAACTCCACACTTGGTTCAGCTGAGCATAGACCGGGTCACCGAACTTAGTCTGCAATAGAAAAGGCTTTCCAGCCAATATCTCTTTCGCCTGCCGAACCTCCTCATGGAGTGCTCTGTACTCTGATCGTGCTTCTCTCGCCTCCTATCGGGCCTTGTCCAGTTTAGCCGTTAAGGCTTTATTCTCATTCTCAAGAAATTCGCAGCGGCCAGTAGCATTCACCAAAGCGAGTGTCATTGTGGATATCTTCTCGTCGCCCTGGCATCGCGCAACTTGTTCGGCCTTCAGTTCAACCGATGCTCCTTCAGCAGCAACATCACTAAAGTGGGCCCGCTCCTTGGCCCGGATTAGCTCCGCCCAAAGAGCCACCGTGGCGGCAGCACCATTTGCATTTCATGCACATTTCATATAAAGCTCTTTCCCGCGTTAAGCACACTGGTGTAAAGAATGCTCGAAATACATACCTTGCGAGTCATCAAGACACTTGTTGATCAACGCAACGTCATCCTCTGCAATATCCAGCTTTCGCTATAGTTCGGCCACTTCCCTATTCCGGGCAGCCACAGGAGGGGAAGCAGCCTGTATTTCAAATTAAACCAAGGTTAATACCTGAGCATATCTCTTTGATCCTCTGATCGCTCCCTTCGGAAGAATTGAGTCTCAGGGGCTATTGCATATACAATAGATGCATTCTTTCAACGAAACTCAATTGACAAAGCTACATCACAAACCTCAAAACCTCTTAGAAGGCTCGTGGAGGCCTCGTTCAATCCACTCTTCACGGATAGAACCCTTTCGACCCCCGTAACCATCAAGGAATGGTGCTCTTTTGAAATGGACGCTCGTCGTAGCATGCCCTTCAGCATTTCCGGCACTCCTGGGTCTTTGGAAACCACCGTCGGAGTACGGCATTCTAGTGAAGGAACCCGCTTGCTTGCCTCCAGAACCGTCTCCGGCTGTAAACCGGACAGTTCGGGGACGCCAGTCTCGATCCAGGAACCTTGAGTGACGGAGGCACCACCTTCGGGCGCCCTTCAGGACGATACCTCGGTATCATCTCCTCTGTTGGGCGATGAGGCCGGAGGAGGCGTGTCACTCTCCATCATCTCCGGAAGAAGATCTCCCGAGGAGGAGGACGATTGAGAAACACCAGGCGTTAACCTGCGTGGATGAACATACGATCACTTCACTAGTGGGAAAAGAACGAGGTACGTTCAAAGTGCCACAGCTTCACTTACGGTTTGCCTCGAGGTTCGTCCTCGTCATCAAGCTCTACAGAAACCTCACTCGCCCGGCCCAAGCCGTTCGACGATGGATTTTTTCCTCAAGTGGAATGCTTCCCCTCCTGATCTTCGGAAGCAGCCCTTTTCTTGCCATGGAGGACTCCCTTTGCACCCTTGCCCTTGGGCAAAAGGATTTCGGTTTCCCCGAACGCAGCCACTTGGTACGGTGCCGGAATCAGCATTCTCGTGAGCAGGGCGGTCGCAGGGTCTTCGGGAAGAGGCGTCGGACACCAGATTAGCACCTCTTTCTTTATCCAGTCCTGAATAGGGACGGGTTGTTCAATATCTCATTAAAAGATGCTCGAATGAAAGGTGCTCGAGTACTTACCGAAGTAGCTGGACGATTGCAGTCAAGGCCAACATCTTCAGTAGTGTGCGGCCATTTCCCTGGTTCCCCAAAATACAATTTCCACATTCCTTCGTGCATAGTGCCAAAGAAGTGATGTAGGGTCTGCCACCCTTCTGGGTTAAACTCCCACATATGAAGAGGCCGCCGCTGACATGGCAGGATCCGGCGGACCAGCATTACTTGGACAACGTTCACAAGATCGATGCCCTTCTCGGTAAGGCTTCGGATGCGACTTTGCAGAGTCTGTACTTCATCGACGGATCCCTAGTCCAATCCCTTATTGACCCATGAAGCGAGCTGAGTTGGAGGGCTGGGTCGGAACCCAGGTGTGGCCGCCCACGTGGGGCCCCGCGGCTCGTTGATATAAAACCAACCCTGCTACCATAAGTCGGAATATTCGGTGAAAGATCCTTCGGGAAAAACCGCGCCGACCAGCTTGCCTATTGTGACACTGCCGCACTCTGCCTGCTCCTTCTCTACCACCTGCGGCCTCACATCAAAGGTCTTGAGCCACAAATCAAAGTGTCGAGGAGTCCGGAGTAAGGCCTCACACATGACGATAAATGTCGAGATGAGGAGAACAGAGTCCGGGGCCAGATCGTGAAAATCTAGCCCATAGTAGAACATGAGCCCCCAGACAAAGGGGTTAAGCGCGAACCCTAGCCTGTGAAGGAAGTGGGATACAAATAGTACCCTCTCACCAGATCTGGGGGTCGGTATGACTTGTCCTTGTGCCGGAAGCCGATGAAAGATTTCCGGGGTCGGATACCTCGCTATGCGAAGCTTTGCAATATCCTCCTCCGTGACAGAAGAAGCCACCCACCGGCCTTGACGGCTGGATCCGTACATGACTAAGTCTGGTGGCGATTAGAACTCGAGGGTTGGAACTTGGGGTGGCCGGGGTTGAGGAAGGAGCGAGCGCAAGGGAAGAAGATGAGACTAGGATCTCTATATAAAGGCCCCGAATACCGGGCGTTTCCCCCTGGGTCACTAAACTTACCTATCGCCAAGGAGTTGTACCCAGGGGATGGTTGGATTACCTACGCCTGCATTAATGAAAATCCCGTAAATAAAGGGACACGATCTCTTCCTTGACCACACGTGCCAGTAAAACCGCACCCCGAGACGTGGGGCGGCTTGCTAGCCGACGGTTGGAAATAGCAACCGGGCAGGTGTGATATGATGTCATGAACAATTATCAACAAGTTGGGCTCCTGGGGTATTTTGTCCTCTGCCATTATATACACCGGTCCGGATATACTTACTTCATCCGAAGACTGTTCTGGAGTTCGGAAGGAGGGAACCCGCCTTGCAATGCCGAAGACAAATCTGCATGCCGGACCCCTCATCATTGAAGCCAGGTTCAGGGGCTACTGAGGGAGTCCTGGACTAAGGGGTCCTCGGGCGTCCGACCTGTTATCCGTGGGCCGGACTGATGGGCTGTGAAGACATGAAGGCCGAAGACTGCACCGTGTCCGGATAGGACTCTACTTGGCATGGAAGGCAAGCTTAGCGATCAAAGATTCCTTCTTATGTAATCGACTCCATGTAAACCCTAGATCCCCTCGGTGTCTATATAAATCGAAGGGGGTAGTCCGGAAAGGACAACACATATAATCATTACCATACCAACATAGGCTAGACTTCTAGGGTTTAGCCATTACAATCTCGTGGTAGATCAACTCTTGTAACACTCATATTCATCAATATCAATCAAGCAGGACATAGGGTTTTACCTCCATAGAGAGGGCCCGAACCTGGGTAAACATCGTGTCCCCTGTCTCCTGTTACCATCGATCCTAGACGCACAGTTCGGGACCCCCTACCCGAGATCCGCCGGTTTTGACACCGACAGTTGGATTGGAATGTCTTGGTCTCAACACATGAGTAGGTGGTTATCTCTCAGAAAATGAGTAGTGTATGTGTCGGCACGTTTTGATGGCTCTCTCTTGAATAGAGAAGGGGGTGGAGGGGTATATATAGCCTCCATAGAAATTCTAACCATTACACACATTTGACCTAACTCGGTCAGACCGAATAGGTGAACTCTATGAGACCAATTCAGTTTAAAATGTGAACTTTAGGATTCCTGGTGGGACCGATGTGCTAGGGTTAGGGCAAAACCTTATCTCAATTTGACCAATTACTTCAACTCGGCGAGACCGACTTTAGTAATAAGCAAACAGAGAGTTTTTCAGGAAAACTCGATGGGACCGATCGCTCATATCAGTGAGACCAAAATGATTGCAATAGGCAACAGAGAGTTTGCGATGCCATCTCGGTGAAACCGAGATACCAATGGATGAGACCGAATTGATTAGGGTTTCTGGCAATGGCTATGTCAAAGGAACTCGGTTGCGCTGGATAGATCAAATCGGTGGGGCCGAGTTTGACTTTGGGTTTTGGACATATTTGGAAATGAGAAAGTGGCTGAGGGTTATGGAGCAATATCACTAAGCACTTTGAGCAAGTAGACCATTAAGCAACACGTCATCCCCTTTTAATAGTATTGGCTTTTCCTATGGACTCAGTGTGATCTTGGATCACTAAATAGAAATGAAGAGTCCTGAGCTTTTGCCAATCTTTGTCCTTAGCATCTTGAAGGGGTTCCACATCCTCTTTTCCATGCCATGCCTTTGTTGAACTTTCTGAAATATACTAGATTAAAATATTAGTCCAACAAGAGATATGTTGACATCAATTACCAAAATCACCCAGGGAGCACTTGTTCTTTCAATGTCCCCCTTTTTGGTAATTGATGACAACATACATCAAAGCTTTAAGATAAAGATATGAAGATTAACAAGTAAAGCTTTGGAAAGACATGTAACATGCATTGGCTCCCCCTACATGTATGCAATCATGTAAAGATAGAATATGAGAACCATGTGAATGCATAAGCATGTCAGAGCAAGCAATGATTTACATGTATGTTGGCTATATGCATAAGAGTAAATGATGTAAATAAATTAAGTGTACCTTCATGTTCATGAGTACTTCTTGCAAACAATATGTACATCAGCAAGAGATCATCATGTACATGAGTGTGATGCATATACTTACCTTGTGGTCTTGAGCTGGCTTTGGTCGAGGTGAACTTGAGAAAACAGAGTTAGATAACACAAGAACACTCTATAAGGCAAGTTCAGGAAACCATCACTACAAAAATTACACTTTCGTGATGATACGTGTTTGTCACAGTAGGTCGCGTTCTCTGTCATGCATGTACATCCATGACAAATTTATGACAGAATCAAGATAGTCATACATGTGCTGTCGTAGAAGTGTTCCATGACAGTAGCAAAATTATCATCACGGAAGTGTCCACTTCCATGACGATAAATCGCGCGTCACAGAAGTGCTTTCGTCAAGGGTGACCGACACATGGCATCCATCGTAACAGAACGCCGTTAAGCTATCGGGTAGGGTTTTAGATCTGATAACCCGTTAACAGCCCCAACCAATGGGGATTTTCCACGTGTAAAATCATCATTGGCTGGAGGAAACACGTGTCGGCTCATCGTTGGGACAAATGTCAACCACTCATTGGACAGAAGGCACCTATGATACGTCGACACATGGCACGGCCCAACAGAGGCCCATTCCTGTGAAAAGGCCAGCCTGTTTGACTTGGTCAAAAGCTAGCGGGCCGGCCCATGGAAAGCCTGTTAACGGCCTGTTCGAATATAGCCCATTTACAACCCGCTAACCCAAGGCCCATTACGCCCTATCCGAATTAGGCCCAGTAGCATCATCTGGGCCATCCAATATGATTCCAGCCCGTTTTCACTTCCGGCCCATGTATGGCCCATGACGTCTTTCGGCCCATATGAGGCCCTATGTAACTCTTGGCCTACTAATGGCCCATGGTGAAATTGGCCCGTAATGAACAGTGTATCACTTTACACCCATTAACGACCCGTGGTGAAACTGGCCCGTAATGAACAGTGTACACTTTATACCTATTAACGGCCCGTTATTCCATTGGGCCGTTTCCAGCCCATGTTATCTTTCGGCCTTCTCAGAGCCCATTTATTCTTGGGCTCATTTCCAGCATTCGTTTACTTACGGCCCATTACTGTCATTTTCTGCTTGTGGGCCAAATTCAGCCCATGGTTACAGTCGGCCCGTTTGTGGTCCATTAATACGTTGGGCCAATTTCATAGCATCATCAAATACGGCCTATTAACGATGGCCCGTTATGGTCGGCCCATGAACGGACGATTCCAACTCTAGCCCGTTTACGGCCATAATGCGGTCTGTTTGGCCCATGTTTGGCCAATCGATTATACGACCCGTATAAGGCCCATTCATAATACGGCCCGCAGAAGGCCCATTGTTTCTACGGCCCATAGAAGGCCCATTGTTTCTACGGCCCGTAGAAGGCCCATTGCTTCTATGGCCCGTAGAAGGCCCACTGTTTCTACGGCCAGTAGGAAGCCCAGTGTCACTACAGTAAATATTAGCCCATGGTTATTGTGGCCTAGTTTTAAAAAATAGGTTATTGCAGCCACTAGCTAACCGCGGAAAAAGAACTGCAATGACTACAAGCAAACAAATAAACAAGACAATAAGGAAATAAATAAGCAAGCAACTAACGCTAGGCTATCACGGCTATTACACATATTACATCCACTGGGCATCAAAGTTGGCCACCAGTGCAAATATAGGGAACAAAGCAGCATATCATATACATTGGTTGTCAAAGTTGGCGACCAACGCAAATAAACGCCGCAACAAAACAAATCCAGAACTGAAACAACTTCAGAAGATCTCAAGAAACAATATCCTGGGTACGCATAATGCTGGCAAGATGCTTAGCAACCTTATTAACTTTCTCTTGTTTGGCGCTTAAATCCTCAAGCGCTTGCTGTTGCACCAGAAAATATGCATCTGAATTCTGCAGGGACTTCCTCAGTCCTTCAGCTTCCTGTTGCAGCACATCTGATCGATGTCTTTCAACTTGAAGTTGAGACTCAAGAAGACGAACTGATTCAGGCAGCGAGTTCAAAGAGCTTGTGCCAGCAGTAGTGGCCAGTAACTCGAACACTACATGAAGACATGACTTTTGGGTTCCCTCACTGTCGTCAAGATAGTTTTTATCAGCTTTCTTGGAGACCAATAGGGATATCTCACTATCTTGAACCTTATCTGCATTACTTCCTTTACCATTGGATAACGCGGTACTGTTCTCCAATATTTTGTCCACATTCTAAAAGAGAAACAAGCAGACACATCACATGTTTACCATGTTGTATATGAAACTTATTTTGGTAAATGAGTTTAGTAGTAAAGTGGACAGGATAACAGCATGAAACAAACATATATCTATGTACCATGGTCACTTTATGGTCTATATCATTCTAGTTTTTGTTGCCAAATCAAGATAGAGACACAGTTCAAATAATATTTGTTCAAGACAAAGCAGAATAGACAGAATATAAGTGTGGGTAACTATAGAGCAATAACAACACTTGTAATGTGCATGACATGAGAATATAACTGTTTATTCAATTGAAACTGAAATCAACATAGAGCAGGTTACAACAGCAAACCAGTTAAAGAAACAGGTTTAAAACATACCTGTTGCGCCATTGGAGTTTCAATCCCATCCTTCAAATTTGAATAGTTGGTATGAGTAAATACAGTCATGCAAGAGCAAAGGAGTATGAACCATAGCTACAGAACCTGACCTGAGAACAAATCTTCTTCTCCTTTAAGCGTTGAGTTTGGATTTGGAGTGGTGGTCCTCGTGCTTTGGGCACTGCAGTTCCCTTACTAACTTCTCGTGTTTGGGTGCTCTGTCGTGGAGATGGTGCTGTGTCAACTGGAACTGGGTTACTATCTGCCGGGGTTGGGGTTAGAAGGGGTGTAGCTGGTTCTCTGTCCAACTGGGTAGGGTACAATTTGCGAGAGTCTGGGTTATGTGTGGTGGATCTGGTCCTTGGGCAAGTACAACCGTGGTTCTGTCTGCATCAACTGGTAGCACTATCTTTTCTGAAGACCGTGTTGTTACTCCCTTAGATACTACCATCACGCTCTCCAATTCAAATGGCTGATAAACAAGAAAAGTAATTGAAAGTATAGACATTGTATGATAGACAGGTGCAATGGATAGTGGGGAATAAAAGAGGGCATGAAATAATTCATATTTATGTTGTCTAACCAAATAGGATAGCATGACACAATTTCACATATATGATGGCTAACTAAATAGGATAGCATGACACAATTTCACATTATGATGGCTAACTAAAAAAGCTGGAAAGACATAGTTCAAAATACGAGACTATGTAAACAAGATGACATGACATAACTATATAATGTGTTTATTAAATAGGTTGGCATGCCATACATACATTCACGGATAGAATGCCATAATTCAAAATATGATGACTGTAAACACTAAATAGGATGAGATGATATAACTATATGATGTCTTTATTAAATGGGTTGCCATGCCATAATTCAGATAGATGATGTGTATCTACTATGTAAGCATGATGGCATGATATAATTCAAATATATGATTTATATAGTAAGCAAGTAAGCAGATGGCAATCCATATATGATGTAAAAACTAAGAAATACAAGACAACATGCATGACATGGGTAATATAACCCTGCCAACTTTGAGCATAGACCTCAGGGGGAAAATAGGACTGGTCATCGGTCTCTGAATCCTCCTCTGAGGAGCTCTCTGTAACCAGCAAGATGTGTGCTTCAGCAGGTAGCATTGTCTGCTCTGAATACCTTGTTTTCACTCCAGATACTTCCATGACCGCTTCAAATGGCTGATGCATAGGAAGAGTAGTTGAATATACAAACATTGTCGACAAATGGAACACATAATACAAAAAATGATAGCATGATATAATTCACATTCATGATGATTGGCTAAATAGCATGGCATTGCATAATTCACATATATAATGCCTTTGCAACAAGATAGCATTGTATAATTCACATATATAATGTCTTGCAACAAGATGGCAATGCATAATTCACATATATGTTAATTAGACACTGAACAGGTGGCATTCACACAAAGCATGTCTAAACTAATCAAATGACATAGCATTGTGAAACACCATACGCACGATATGAGCAACATAACCCTGCCAAGTTAGAGCATACACCTCGGGGGGGGGGGGAATAGGACTGGCCATCTGTCTCTGAATCCTCCTCTGAGGAGCTATCCGTAACCAGCGAGATATGCGCTTCATCAGATAGCATAGTCTGCTCTGAAGACCTTGTTTTCACTCCAGAATTTGCCATCGCCATGTCAAATGGCTGATGCACACGAAGAGCAGTTGAATGTAATAACATTGTTGACAAATGTAATATGTAATGAAAAAAGTATGGCCTGATATAATTTACATATAAGATGACTGGCTAAGCAGGATGGCATTGCAAAATTCACATATATGATACCTGGCTAAACAAGATGGCGTTGCATAATTCACATAAACGATGAATAAGCTAAACAGATGGCATTCACACAAAGGATGTCTAAACTAAGAAGATGATGTATTTGATGTATAAAGTAAGCAATGCAAGACACCATATGCATGATATAACCAACATCAGCATGCCAAGTTAGAGCGAAGACCTCAGGGGGTAAATAGGAGTTGTCTTCTCCTTCTGAATCCCCCTCAGAACAGATATCTTCCTCTTGATTACAATCCGAAATGCGTGGAGGGGGGCTGCCTTTGCGCCTACCATGGAGCGACGTCTGCATGAAGTTTTATTGCCATGCAAGGCTCGTCTCTTTTGCTCTACATGTTTAGCTCCATTTTTTACAATAACTGTCATGCATAGGAATAAAACATAGTGAGATTATGTAAGGAGTGCATGCAGAAATCCAGAGTGATGGTAGCAACCCGTGGATAGACCCAAAACCAATAATAGCAGGCAGATAATGGCTTTAGTTAAAAAATACAGATAATGGCTTCTTTACTGTTTGTTTCCCACCCAACATGAAACTCATAGTAGACACCGGAGATTAACCAGATAGTAGATAGATACTATTGATAGCGGCCCCGATATGTACCCCACAACCATTTAAAAACTCAAGTTTGACCATTAGCTTGGAGCTGACTCAGAGTCTAATCGGTGAACAGGATGATAAAGTAGCATGTAATATTAAGCGATGCATAACGTAAGCAGACACGAAAGAGTGCGACCTCTCTTGCGGACCCGTGTAGTCCTCGAGGTCATCTGCTCGGTTGATGATGGTAGTGCAGTTTTCATGGCTGCCAGCAGCGGGGAAGAAGATCTGAGGCGGCGAAAGACAGTCTGGAAGCTGGATCCCTGCTGTGCTGGACCCTTATGTCGTTGGAGCAGCTGAGCTAGGGTGGACGACAGCGCAGCAGGAGCGGGACAAACCACGCAAGGTTTTCTTTGACAACTATCTGTAAGAGAAGTAATTCTGTAAGGGCTCGTTTGAATTGGAGGATTCCAACAATGCAGGGATAGGAAATAGACAGGAATAGGATAGGAATGCACATGCAAAACAGAGAATTCAAAAACACAGGATGTCTGCCAATCTGGGTGTTTGATTCACAACAATTGGAAGATCACAGGATGCAAAGAAGCATGGTGAGATTAAGTCAAACCACAAGAAAATGTACGGTTATAATGCTATTATGCTACTATCTCTTAGTCTTGTGCTTCATGAATAGGAATTTGAAAAGGAGGACAAGTGAAAATTAAAATTCCTACATTTTTTCTTTCAAGGAGACACTAAAGGAACAAATCAGTGTGCTCAGTGGACAATATATATAACATGTAGAGTAAAAAAGAGATGCAACAAGTGTACAACCTCTTTGGCGAAGCCATGTCGATCTCAGTGTGATTGGGTTGGCCGGTGAGGATGCTCCGGATGACTTGGCTGTCGGAGGAGGGGAAGAAGATCTTAGGCGTCTGGAGATGGAGCCCGAGGTACTGCTCCGCTGTGATGGAGGGTTTTGTCGTTGGAGCAGCTCCGATGAGTTGTACAACGTCGAGGCTGAAGCAGGACAAGAGAGACAACGAACAACGTTAACCTGAGTGGAATTCTAATAGAATCTCCATTACATGACCTAAAATACATAACCACAAAGTGCTAGATGTAAAATACATCAGCATCTCATCTCTGAACTTAACTGTCAAAACTGAATTTAACTGTCGAAACTGAACTTAACTGTCGAAACTGAACTTAACTATCGAAACTGAATTTTGTTGTCGAAACTGAATTTTGCTGTCGAAACTGAACGCACTAGCAAGGTGAGGGCACGTTGGTCGACTGACTTTTTCATCTCTGGTCAGTTGATTTTGCAGGCGTTGGATACGAAATCAAGGGCCTGCGGTTCATCTTCAACCTCCACCCCCTGAGCCGGCTAAATAGAAGCCCCCCGCCGCCCGGGGCCGGCGGTGCGCCGCCCCGCCCACCCCAAAAACACTCCCCACCGCCGGTCCGCCGCCGCCCCGGCCATTCCTCTAGGGCCCCCCTTGCCGAGCTTTTTCTCCGGTGATCCCCACACCACCGCCCCGCCAATGCCCCGCCACCGCCGGCAACCACCGCCCCCATCCTGAACCCTAAGATAGATAGTGGGGTACCTCTCCGGTGAGCCCCCCTCCCCGCTGCGGCTGGTTCTTCCTTCACCCCGGCGGCATCGGAGTGAAGTGTAGCTAAATCGGAGCAACATCGCAAGCAAGAGCAAGAGCAGTAGCGCGAGCCAGAGCAATAGCAAGAGCAGACCAGGCAGGGGACCGAGAGCAAGAGCAGAGCAGCAGCACGAGCGAGAGCTAAAGCAGTAGCAGGTCCTACTGATGTGGACGTCGCCGCCGAGGGAGCGACACCGTGGAGGAAGTGGCCGGCGACGCCGCCGTGGATGGAGCCGCGCCGTGTCGGCTTGGGACCGAGCGCCGGCAGCACCATGAGATCGAATCAAGAAGAAAATGCGGCGATTAGTGTACAACCTCTTTGGTGGTGCCGATTAGGCCACAGCTTCATCTGAGGAAACGGTGATGATGATGCTCTTCCGATGGTGCAGGTGAAGATGGCGGTGTGGGAATGGAGGCGGCGCGAAAGATGAGGGGAACGTCGGGCAGCTCCTTGGAGGTGGAGGACGGGGTGGCTGAACCGGCGTGACGATGAGATCAACGACGGATGCTCATCCGGTACGGTGGATGAGGGACGTCAAGGTGTTGCTGTGGACGACATCGTCGGGGAAGAGGCTCCGGCTGGGTGGCGGACGAAGCAGGGTCTGGGTTTCATCGCGGGTTTTCGCGGCCTCGGTGTACGAATAGGTGGGCGGATGGGATGGGATGGCGGTGGGGAACCATGGCTTAGAGACGCGCTTGTCCGAAATGTGGGGTAAGTTACGAAAGTACCCCCACCGATTTGAGGCGGTTCTTTCGGTTCAGGGGTACCACAGGCATTTCGCGTGTCGGGATTTCACAGGAGGTGGGAGTTTTCGCGTGCGTTGTAATTTTGGAATAGCAAGGCGCGGGTTGAGATGGAGGGATTTGTCGGAGCACAACGAGACAAATATATATCTTAAATATTTCGGGCTAACAAGGCGTGGGTTGAAATTTCTGGACAAGCCTAACGCGTACTATACCAAATCAATGTGCCCTACAAATGTCATTCAAAACTTTGAATTCATGTTATGTTCAATTAAAATATTTCGCTACGTGTATAATGCATGCAACCTACTACTCAAATGAACGTTTTAGTGCATTCCAAACGTATATACTACCGCTTCAATATGAACTAAATTTGAATTCGTTTCTCTATTTGAATAAGATCTACAGTAATGATTGTTGTGAAGTCAAAGCATTTGAATTCGTTTCTCTGTTTTAATAAGATCTACAATCATCATTATTGTCAAGTTAAACCATCGTTTGTGTATTATCTTCACACCACACCACATGATTAGTCTCGAGTTACATATGAACTATGTGTACTATATGAACTCGAACTAGATTTTTTGAATCCACTTTATTTTGATTTCAAATCACATTACATTTCTAGCTCTAGCTAGATCTTCATAATCTAAACCATGTCTCATATGTATAATGTGTTTATCACAATATGTATGGTGCCCCGCCCCCTATGCCTACAAGTATTTAGATGTGAGTTGCAAACACCACACATTACCACAAATTCAAATAAAATGTGAGAATGTTTGATATATAGTATTGTTTAGATTGTTCGATATTTAGTTGTAAGCTGCAAACACCACACATTACCACAAATTCAAATAAAATGTGAGAATGTTTGATGTATAGTATGGTTTAGATTGTTCGGCATTTAGCTGTGAGTTGCAAACGCCATGCATTATCACATTATGGTATAACATGTGCACAACACGTGTATCACCGCTATATTAATGCATGCAATGTTTAAAACACTATGATCTCCTATTCAAATATATGAATCCACTTTCATATCAAATTATGATCTTTGTTAGTCTCTTACACCCACACAATCCTCTAACCTTTGTAGCTACCACTAACTTTCTCTCATGCATGCACACGCCCTCCACGCCCTCCCCCTCCCTCGGCATTCTATCCGCCGGGCACATTCATTTTTTTCTTTAGGTCGTTCTCCCAGAGTCTCCACAACTCCTTTCTGACACGCATCGATCAATAAACCTCTCCAGCGATGCCTGCCTACAACATACAAACACACCTTCAATCTCCTCCTTTATGTGTCCTTGCCTCGTGTCTCTCATACGGCCAGACACATGTGTAAACTCTCGCCCCTCTTTTCATCGCTCTCACAACCGCACACTCCGCCCCCTATCTAGCTAGTAGTTGGGCCTCTCGCACCACCTCCTAGCTCCATTCTCTTTGTCTATCCGTCTCGCTGGGCCTTATTTGCCTCTAACAAATGGACGTACACCGACCGATCTCTCGCTATACATGTAGCTGGCTAGGTCCTTATAACTCGTTTTTACCCACACGTTAATCGATCTACCTCATTAGTTGTGTCTCTTCCTTCCTCCGACAAACAACAATTGATCTACCAATCTAGTTAGGTTTGCTTACCAAGCACATGGTTCCCCTTCATCATCCATGGATGCGTCCTGCCAGATCTATCACGCACAGGAACACACAGAAACACATCCCCACTCTTATTGATAACATTGCAGTTCCACCCTCAGTTTGTCTAGTAGGCCTCTCCCACCATCTTCGAGAAGAAACTCCATCACCCATCCAGCACTCTACCCCTCTCCCTCCCTCTCCCTCCCTCTCTATCTCCTCTCTCTCTCCCGTCATATTTCCCGTCCTTCAGTTATGTATGGATGTCGACCGATCTCCCTCAAGACATAGCTAGGTCTCTCCTTCTCAACACATATACGAGTCGTTCTACCTCTATAGTTAGGCCTCTGCCTACCCCTCCCCCCCACACACACCGATACATTGAGTGCTCTAGTCATGTCTCCCTGCCACACACAAACTTGACGTGTGCCCTCTAACGTTCCGGTAGGCCAGTAGCCCTATATCTTTGACTTGTACACACACACACACAATTTCGATGGCTCTCTTCATCGATCTCGCACCCACCCACTTGATCCTCTCTTCGTCTCTATCGATAGCTATGACCCCTCCCTCTCTTCTCGTGGATTGCCCGACCCTCTATGCATGATATGGATAGGCCTCCATTTCACACACATTGCATGCAAAATTTTGTTTAAGATGTCATCGACACATATTCCCACAAATAATTCACGAAATCAACCCCCCACCCCACCCCCACCCCAAAACAAAAAACACTCACGAACGCAGTTTGTATCTCTCACACACACCCACGTAGGTGGGGGATGTGCATGAAGAGAAGAGGTGCATGCATGGCGCACGTACTCCCGTCTCTTTCCCAACCACACCCGCACGGGTACACGGTGGAGCTCATTTCTGTATGAAAAAGGCAGCCCACGTGGTAATTTGGCACGTGTACTGGTTGTCCACTTGGTGGAGGGAGGATCGTCTACCATGGGTGAACAAACAAATTGCGACTTAACGTGTTATGTTAAAAAAAGAGGCAAACCATGTGGGGCCTACCTTAGAGGCAAGGCTCTATACACTGGAGTACTTTTGATGTGTCTCGTCAACTCACAGAACAAGGAGAAGCTTGCTTAGTACGGCGTCTCCCCCGCCCACGGGCGCGATGGCTCACAGGATGAGGTGAAGCTTGCTTACTACGCCTTACGCCCTCTCCCTCGTCCATGCGCGCGGTGGCTCGCAGGACGAGGGGAAAATTTACTACTCCCTCCGTTTACTCCTCGTCCCTACTACCTTGGTTATAGAGATTATATCATATTGTTTGGAATATATATGTCCATTAGTAGATTTCAATATGAACTACTAGTACATACTCCAAACACTGACATATATAGATGTATTTTAGAGTGTAGATTCACTCATTTTGCTCCGTATGTAGCACTCTCCCTTGCCCCTCGACCCTCGCCCACGTGGTGGACGTGCAGCAATTCATTCGGTCTCAAATAGCCAGAACGATATATACTGCACTACCATTATTGCTCGACTTCCCAAAGAGGCAAAGAGCCAATCGCAAGGTCAATATTTTGGAGATGCCAAGCGCAAGGTTATAGGAGAACGAGTAGTAGGTGCCGCATCATTTATAAATAAAGTTTTTTTCTTCAGTGGCACGTACGCAATATGATAGGCTCATATGGAGAGAAAAGGAAACCGCTCCACTATATACATAGTCAGGACGGGCCAGCCTACACGGTTGCTTGCCGGGGTTGCTCTCTTCACACTCTTTTGCACAAAACGACTGTGGCCACATCTCTAACATCCCGACGGATCACGTCCGCTTTGGGAAGGAGTGGATGCTTAGTGTAGATGTGGTGGCCGTCGCCGACGGCGAAAACCCACTGTCGGCACGTCCCGATCAGGGGTCCCCGTCGTTCCCTCTCACAAAGCCAGTGAGGTTGCCTTCGTCCCTTGCTCACTGCCGCGACGTGGGCAGTTGCCGCCCCCGCCGCCCTCCTCAAGGTTGAGCTACGTCCCTCAGGTACAACTCCCTTTACAGCCGGCTTGCACCACTGCTCTAGCTTCCCACATCTCTCCCTGTGGATATTTCTCTACTTCTTTGCCCCGCACATACCTCTATTGGCTTCTACGTACTATATTTGTGACGAGTTTATGTCTCATCAACTAGTCCCAGTAATCTTATTCTAATCATGCTTGTTCAATTTCTTTTCCACAAGGATGCTCATCTCGATTTTGGTGAAACTGCACAAAATGATCTGATGGTCAAAAGGTTGCAAACTTCATTTATTAGGAAGCTTGAACGTTGCTAGCAAATTGAAGCCTGGTCAGGGTTCACGGTTCAAGGGCTAGGGACTGCATGGATCGTTTTTTTTCTTTAGATGCCTCTGTTCCAAAATAAGTGTCAACTTTAGTAGTAGTACAACTCTGTACTAAAGTTTGCACAAAGTTGAGAAACTTATTTTGGAACGGAGGGAGTACATATTTGCTATGATCTATCAATCATTGAGATGCAATAGCATGCATGTTAGTCTCCTTTGTATTTGATGAAATGTTGCAACGGGCAACCTTGGACGCAAGATACATGTAATAGAAGCTGGAAGCTTCATAGCATTGTACAAATTTATCTCGCTGATAATTTATAGTACGTAGTATACTAGTACTTCCTCTGTTCCTAAATATAAGTCTTTGTAGAGATTTCACCATGAACCACATGCGGATGTATATAGATGCATTTTACGTGTAGATTCATTCATTTTGTTCCATATGTAGTGGAATCTCTACAAAGACTTATATATACTAGTAATAGCTAGCCCCCACTACTAGGAATTCTCTATCCTCTCCTTAAGCCACGTCATCAAAATTGATGTAGCCGTTAGATTAAGTAAATCAGTCCATAATAGCCGTCTGATCTTGACGTTGAGAGGCTTCGCACTAAGCCACATGCAAGAATGCAGAAATACCGTGCCACATGCATGTGAGTGGGTTTTAAATCACATCAACATGTCTGCATGCAAGCATGCACCAGTAGCATGCATGTAAGTGAGCTTTTAAGTCCCATTAACATGTCAAAAAGAAAATATAATCCCATTATGCAGTAGGAGTTGGCTGATCTTTTTTCCTTACATGGGATGATCTAAATGATGATGGGAGTTTATTTAGTTTGGCTACCACATTTGTCATGCGGTTATAGAGTTTTTTTTGTTCTATGAAATCGATAATTTTGCACAGAGAGATATACTGCTGTTCCACGCCAACGAGCGGGGACTCATCTAGTAATATTTAGGAACGGAGGGAGTACTATGTAAAGAGTTAGGTGTCGCATGGAGATAGTGTGAGGTGGGCCATGTAATCACTGAGCCTGTGTGTTTTCACTGCTCTTGCACGCCTCCGCTGTAAGAATGGAGAAAATTGTAATCTAGTAGTAGTAGTATACCTCCTATCGTCGAAAGCGTGGGACATCCAGCAATCCTACCACCTCAGTAATAAAGACCAATGAGCCGTCAAATCACATAGACCCAGCAGTAAGTTGGACGGACGAAGCAACCATCACTCTTGTGCCAGCGAGAGGTCGCGACCACTCTGCCTGGGCATGAATGCGGCAACGATTCTTTGGAGCGGCGCTGACCGTTTTGGGCAGGAAGCGCGCGCGGGCGATGGAGAGGCTTTGGGTGGGCTAGGCTGGTCAGGAGCGGGCGTGGCAGCTATCCGCATGTCCCTACCGGACACGCCTGGAAACGAGAGGATGCACCGACTCTCGCGGCTAAAATCGTACACCACACAACATCTCTCTGTAGGAGTAGGTCGATCTGTCGCTCTCTCTAACACACACATGGTGTTAAACATACACACACACACACACATGCACACGCACACACCTTGGTCCCGTTGCACCATCTAACGTGACTTATTACACCTAGACGGAGGGAGTAGTAAGTATACGAGATACGATGGCACACTGACTTAAGTCGAATACAAGTGCCCAAAATTTGTGTGCATGTTATAATAAGGATTCACTTAAAATAGTACGTGAGCGAACAGAGGGATCAATTGGACAGTGTTCCCGAGTAGTAGTGAGATGTGTGAGGTAAGATACACCGCTGGCCCTTTTAATTTTTCTTATTAATTTGTTTGTTTCACCCTCTGACTGGTGGGACCCAACGTACTACGTGGAGAGAGGTAAGGTGACTAAGGCTGCATTATTTCTTCACCACTGTGGATAGTCTTACCACCAAAGCCACATGACACGATTATGATTGAAATCCCAATGACTCCCACACACACAAAAAAACACGGCATGCTTGTCACATGAATGCAGGAATTAAAAGGTTATTTCCCTCTCGTTGAACATAACGGGATGGTTGTGTAGCTGGTTAGCCTGTTCGCTCACTCTCTCGCCCTCTCCCACTTGAGCCTCATCGCTTGTAGTTTCTCTCTTCACACTCTCTCGCCCTCTCCAGATCTAAACAAGATTTCGTTGGCCTCTCTCTCCCCTCACTGCTGCTCAATGAGCCGGCAGGATCCGTCCACCGGGAAGGGAAGGAGGCTTAACGATGTCGCCGTTGGCGAGGGACTACCGGCGCAGCTGTTCACTTTCCACCCAGCGGCGGCACGGGAGGGCCTCCGACCCCTTCTTCTTCGCCGCTGTCCCGTCGCCCACCGAACCACACCCCAAGAACCTTAAGGTATAATTTACTTACTCCACATGCATTGCTCTAGTTGCATGTATACCATGAATCTAGGACGTGGTTCAAAGAGGAAAGGAGTGGGGGAAAGTAGTGGGAAAAGTTGTATATAACATGAATCTAGGACGTGGTTCAAAGAGGAAATGAAGGGGAAAGTTGTATAGCATTAATCTAGGAGGTGGTTCAAAGAGGAAAGGAATGGGGGAAAGTAGTGGGGAAAGTTGTATCGCATAAATCTAGGACGTGGTTCAAAGAGGAAAGGAAGGGGCGAAAGTACTAGTTCAAAAAGGAAAGGAAGGACAAGGCTGTAGAGTTTGAGCAGGACTAGATTTGCTGCGCTCACATAGGGAAAGGCGTCTAAAGATAACAAAACCGGGACCAACACAAATATGCTCCTTGGTTGCTTGTTCTTTGTTGCAACGGGCTGTGCATGGCGATAGTACATCGGTAGATGCACATGGTGCTGGTGCGTCCACTGTCCCGTGCAACTCATTAGCTGTTATTAATCTAAGGCCCTGTTTGGTTAAAAACTCCCTAGTCCCTACCTGCTGGGTTCTAGGGACTAAACATGGACTAGAGGTTATTAAATGACATGCTAAAAGACCATGTTACCCCTAGTAAAGAACTAATAGAGACAAGGTGTGATGCATGGCAGGGGCAACTGTTGGAAAAAGTCCCAAAAAGACTCCCTTGGGGTCTTCTTTCTTTAGTCCCAAATGCCCACTTTTAGTCCCTAAAAGTCCCTCCTCTTTGGTTTAGATGGGACTGACACGGAGTTTTTTTAGTCCCTACACCAAAATGTCCCTATAAACAAACACCCTCTAATAATGCCGCTGGAAAATAGATGCAATGCCACAGTTAAAAGCAAATTACATGTTTAATGAATTTTATTGTTAATATAATCTCTAGGTTAATATTAATCAATGCCACCATTTGATAAATGCTACTGTGTTGCTTTCTTTCCCATTTAGATAAGGTAGATGCTTCTTTTTGTTGGCTTCTGTGTCATCCATCGTTATTGACCACTAATTGTTTCCTTTGCACCTCTGTGTAAATAGGGTTATCTGCTTCACCTCGTCGCCATTGTGACCTTTTGTTGCACTGCACAAAACACTTTTGTTTTAAGAGTGTTTTGTGCAGTTCAACCAAATTTTCACACCGACAACGTTGCTTGATTGCTTGATCTTAGTGGAACTGCACAAGAGGAGATCTTACTTCCTATCCGTTAAGGCGAATTCGGTTCAGATCTTCTTCTTGTGAGTTGTTTGAATTCCGCATCATGAGAGGTCAGTACAAGCCTTATTTCACATGATTCTGCAGTGTGCATTCATATGTTGTGCTACTTGTACGATAATGTTGCTTGATTTTAGTGAACTACACAAATGGGGACAAGACTTCCAATCTGTATGTGCACCGTAATATCCCATTGAGGTAAGATAAGGATATTTCACAACTGCTGGCCCGTATTTTGCCACTTTCATCAGAAAATTAAGTTTAGTACTATACTTGTGCTCCCAAATTGACATGCCAAATCTTACATTGAAGGCGAAGCTTGTTTGTTATTGAACCAAGTGATGAAGGGGAAGAACAAGGGGAAGAAAAACAAAAATCAACTCCCGGTGCTGTAATGAAGCACTGGAACTGTGATGACACAAGTAATGATATAGTTTTGCATCTTAATTTATTGCTATGGCTGGAACGAGCAATTGTTTTGCCACTGATTTGATGCCACTCTTAATGTAATATGTAATTATCTCTACTTGTGCAAACAGGGATCTTCTTTGAAGATACCATATATTTTAGTGGAACTGCACAAGAAGATGTTGGAAACATTAAACTAATCGAGTAGTATATAGTAAGCATGGCCACCATCGTAGATAGCAACAAATGGTTCCGGAGAATTGCTTCATCTATATGCTCTACACAATAAGCCTCCTGACAAAGGTTGGTACCCGCCCACTGATTTCATCCATATGATTGAGCATTGTCATCTCTATTGGTGTTGTGCTACTATTTAGATACTGTCATGAAAAAGTGGTATTGTCCTTGAGAAGTGCTTCCTCTGTCCTGTTTTAAATATTTCCTTTCCTTTTTTTCAAGCAAACTGTGATGCTAGCATTTAGTAGTCCTCTTGTCTTTGCACAACAGGATCATCTTCCTTTGAAGAAGAATATGGAGTATGTGAAGTGACTAGTTCCGATTATGCCAGGATGAAGAAGCCTTGTCTATCTTATCATCAAAAGGAGCATTTGAAGGATGGTTACATTACTCCCCACAAGACCAAACTAACTTCAGCTCAGAAGGACTGACAAAATCTCCATTTTTTGTTGTGATGCGCGAGTACAATGTTGTTCTAGGATTCTTTCTGGTGAGTTCCATTTTTCTAAAAGTGTGCTCTACATGGAACATGTATGTGCCTGTTTAAACTGTCAATTCATAGTACCGTTTGCTCTATACTAATCACTTTTTTGTATTTGTGCAAATAGGGGTGCTCAGCTTGATTTCAATGGGAACTGCACAAACTGTTCATGAATACATCGAATCATTCATTTCCACCACAAGAAAGGAGGTGCCGATAAGTTCAAGGCGTTGCAACATATAAGGGTGAAATCATACAAGCTACGCGCGAATTTGGTTGATTTTGGTGGAACTGCACAAAAAGAACAGCTGGTTTATTTTGCACGAGGTGCCAT
The DNA here is from genome assembly GCF_003073215.2 of Triticum urartu. Lineage (NCBI taxonomy): Eukaryota > Viridiplantae > Streptophyta > Magnoliopsida > Poales > Poaceae > Triticum > Triticum urartu. Next base: position 325,503,757 of record NC_053023.1, on the reverse strand, counting down.
GTCAATGTCCGAACTGATGGCAAACCCTGCCCATTCCACAATCGTAGGCATTTGATATTTTGGAATGGGACAACCTTGTCAAATTTTGCTCATTGATTTTAGCAAGACATGCATTTGATATTTTCGAATGGGACGTCCTTGCTGTCAGCAGCGTCAATCATTTTTTTCTTTATTCTTTAGTTGTGAAGTAATTATTGCCTTTGACATGTGAGTCGCTGAGATGCATAATCATCGATTGTTTTGAATGTTCTCTATGAATTGCCAGGCCTGTGTGTTTGATTGCAATGTACAGAAACGCTAAAAAGCTGCTCAAACTCTTTGTACTCCTTATGTTCCTTTTTACTTCGCACATTGTGAAAGTGCATACTTTTTTGTATAAGATTGGTCAAAGTAGAGATACTTTGACTGCAGACAAAACTTGTATGCAGACTAGAAAGGACCGGAGGGAGTACATGTGAAACTGCTGCAAACGAGGTGATCACCCTGGGAATAATGCTAGTACGTATTGTTTTGCATGTTCATCCAATGCTAGTGATACAGGAATTCGAACTAATCAAAATAAATTCATTCATACACGTTCAGATTTCATATAAACATGCCAGATTTCATTACATTTCATACATTCTTCAACTAAAAAGGGGTGCGCTGGAGGTATAATTAATTAACCGAACCTACCCACCTGTGTCCCGCTGAGCCGAACATAAGCTTCAGTGACTTAACTGCAGGTGCAGTTGCGTAACTGACATGTGGCCTGTTGGGCCCACGTGTCAGTCAGCCAACTGCACCAGCAGTTAAGTAGAAGCAGCGTTATTCTCCAGCAGAACTCCCCGACTCCACGTCGCCGCCAAGAAGCTAACCGGCTTCAACAGGAGGGTAGCAGCGGTGGCCTTACTTGGACCCGAGCGGCGGTGACCTACCGTGTTCTACTCTTCCTCGTTTTCTGTGTGGCGCGGCCTCGTTGGCAGCGGGGCGGGGCCTCGGCGGAGCCGGCGATGTCCTCTGTCTCGTTGCCCGCGGGCGGCGCCTCAGTGGAGCGGTGGAAATCCTCCCCCGCGTTGCCAGCAGGGTGGGGCCTCGGCTGAGCCGGCGATGTCCTCTGCCTCGTTGTTGGCGGGGCGGGGCCTCGGCGGAGCAGGGCCTCATCGACGCCAGCGGAGCGGGGACTCGTCGGAGCCGGCATTGTCCTCTGCCTCGTCCTCAGTCTCGCCAAACAGCGCCTAGCCTGCTTGATCGCCCTCTTTGCTAGCCTCTTTGTAGACGGCCGCAGCCTCCGCCACCCGCATGCGGTCCCTCCAGCGCTTGAGGTGGCCCTTGCGGGCGGAGCGGTACGAGTCGAGCAGTGCCTCCTACTCCGCCCGCTCCACGGTGATCTGCTCCTCCGCCTGCAGGTGCTCCTGGAGGAGATGGTGGTTGTAGGTGGCGTCGGCCTGCGCCTCCCGGAACTGCTCCTGACACATCTACCTCACACTATCCATATATTGGGCACGGGCCTCGCCGATGGTTATGGTGCAACGCACCAGCGAGGATGGCGCGGAGGAGGGGGTTGGCGCCGGATCATCGATTACCATGTTCTCTATTGGGACGTCGTCGTCCTCCGGCTGCCTGCTGGCCAGCCGGTCGGCATCAATGGCTGCCATCTCCTTGTGGTCCATCGTCCGCCCGTCCCGAAGAGCGCTGGAGCACGAGGAAGCCATGGTGGGCAGTAGTGGTGTGGACAGGAGAAAGGGAACGAATGCGGATGACTGCGGTTATGGCCGGCGCAGCAGTTTATATAGCAATGGTGGGCGGGCGGAGGGACGGACGTGTGGCGCCGGAGTAGCCGCCTCGGCAACCGCGTATCATTAATGTGGGCGGCGGATGGACAGACAGACAACACTTGTGTCGTTTGAAGGCGGAGCAATCGCCTGCACCGGGAAGCGGGGCGGGCGGCACTGACTGTTTCGGGCGGAAAGCGCGCGCGGGCGAGGAGATGACTTTACTTGGAGAGGATGACAATGGGGACCCACCAGGTCCATAGCCTCATGTACGCAAGTGCCTCCTTATTTTATATATATATATATGTGTGTGTGTGTGTGTGTGTGTGTATAAAACTATACTCCCTCCATCTAGGTGAATAAGTCATATTAGAAGGTGCATCACGACCTAGGTGCAAGCAGATTGGTGGAAAAGAAGAATATTTCTCTCTTCTAAACACAACATTTAATCACAATAGTTAAGAGGATGCCTTATTAGCTACCCATGCAGGCCATCGTAATTCATAGCATGCAAAGCGCTTTTATTTCTTGCCTAATAACCGCATGGACGTGCTGCACGCATTGGTCCTTGCCCGAGCAAAAAAAAGGGAGGAAAGGGGTTTCCACGGGAGACAACGAGGCAGAGGTGGAAGCGCTCGCTGGAGTAATTTATTTTGTTTCCCCCTGGTTTCCTAACATCATGGTCCCACACCATTGTCAACCTATGTAGTAGTTAATAAATGAGAGAATTGCACAAGAAGCGGCCGACAGCTGGGACCAAGCAGGTCGAGCAGTATTTGTGTTTTTGAGGTGTGAGCACTGCAGAGTTTTTCGATATTTAGCCCAGATATTAATTTTTCTCCTCTGAACAACAACAAAAACATCGCTGCAGGTATTAACTGGGCGGGTTGTGGCCCGTCTAGCCCAGGCCAGATATCCAGCCCAGATATTAATTTTTTTCAAGATGAAAATGGCTAGCCCCGCTATACTTTTTTAGGAATACCCAGGCAAGGTCAAGTTGTTATTCTCCGCCCCGCCGGGCTATAAATCTTTCCTAGGAGGGATGCATTAGGCTTAACAAGAAATGGGCTTTAATAAATAATAAATGGGATCTAATTATAAAAACTGGGCAGTAACTATAAAAAATGCACCAAACACGTGATTACTTTATAAAATATTATTTTTGGATATTGAAAATTTTAATTTCATTAATTGTTGCGAGCGCAATGTTTCGTTGGATTTTTACGTAAGATAAATTTATATTGAAATTGTATTTAATCTGACTAGAAATGTTGGGATAAAAATATTTCAGATCCCATCAAAATGTGGGAAATTTTATTGAATTCTATTTTGAACGGTTGGTTGAAATGGGTTGTACTTTTAACAAACTGTAAATGGGCTGTAGTAAATTCCATTAGAATTCAAAAATGGGCTACACAGTCTTACAAATCTCAAATGGGCTATAAGTTCTCCGCCACACACTTCTGGCCTTACTAAGTTGACGCGTCCCCTAAAAAATAGAGTTGACGCGTATGCAAGACTTTGTCAACTTATAGTCAACACACAGTTCGGAATCCGTGCTTCTTCTTCAATCTCGGATATTCTAGCTTCACCCGCCCAAAAAATGATTCCTCCCCATGACATCTGGGGCGCACCATTTCGAAATCTGACCTGTGGGCCTACTAAGTTGACGTACCAAGGGCTTTGTCAACTTAGTCAATATAAACGATTCTAACTATAGTGACCGTACGATGTCCATCCAACGGCCGTAGTGCTTCTTCAACCTCTGGTCTTCTTGCTCCAGCCGCCTAAAGCAGCGCCGGCCGTGCCGCCTGCTCCTGCCTCCCGTGGCCGGCTATGCTGCCGCGCAGGCCTCACCACCCCCTACTATTCCCACCGCTAGCCAGGCCCTGCGGCGATGACAGCCTCACACCGCAGCCGAACGAGTGGACCCTCATACTCCTCTCCGCGTGGGCATCCACTGTCGCATCTTCACCGGCTCCGCGTCGTCCCCTTCCTAGGCCTTGCCGTCGTCCACCGCCCTGGTGCTCTCGGCACGGCGTGGTCAAGGAACGACTTCCATCGGACGTGGACTGTACGTGGAGAGGCTGACAGCTGGGTCCACGGCGGCAGCAAGGAAGTGCCTCCTTATTACGCGGAAAATAATGATTCCTCCACCTGACAACAGGGACCCACCGGACGGGCCACCCGTATTTTGTGAAAAAAATCGTTTCCCCCTGACTGCTGGGACCCACCGGACGGGCCACCGTATTTCACAAAAAAAACGTTCCCCCCGCTGTCAGCTCGGACCCACCGGAACTGCCGCCTTATTACGCACAAAAAAATGAGTACTCCCCCAGCTAGCTGGGATCCACCTTGCTGGGAGGCTGACTTGTGGGCCTACTAAGTTGACGGGGACGAAGGGCTTTGTCAACTTAGTCAATATGAACGATTCTAGCTCCAGTGACTGTACGATGTCCATCCAACAGCCGTAGTGCTTCTTCAATCTCTGGTCTTCTTGCTCCAGCCGCCCAAAGCAGCGCCGGTCGTGCCGCATGCTCCTGCCTCCCATGGCCGGTTGTGCTGCCACAGAGGCCTCACCGCCGCCTACTATTCCCACCGCTGGCCAGGCCCTGCGGCGACGGCAGCCTCACACCGCAGCCGAACCAGTGAACCCTCATAGTCCTCTCCGCGCGGGCTTCCACTGCCGCGTCGTCCCCTTCCTAGGCCTCGCCGTCGTCCACCGCCGTGGTGCTCTCCGCGCGGCGTGGTCAACGTGGTCAAGGAACGACTTCCATCGGAAGAGTACTATACGTGGAGAGGCTGACAGCTGGGTTCACGGCCACAACCCAGTTTTTTTGTGATTTGCCAAGTAACTCGCTTTGTCAGGCCTGTTGGGCTGCAAATCGTTCAAGACGAGGAGAGCTTTCATTTGGCTGGCCGAGAAAATGGCCCATCAGTAATGAGAAATGGGTTGTACATTTTTAAAACACATCAAACCGGCAATTAGTTTCAAATATCTTTTTTTATTTCGAGATTTTAAATTACATTAATTTTTATGCGTGGAGAATTTGTTGGATTTTATATTGATATACATTTATTTTTAAAATCAGTTTGAATGTGAGTCGAAATTTCGAGATTAAAAACAGTTCGGACCGCACCGAAATATGCCAAATTTCGTATAATTTTTTAACCATTGTCACAATATGGGCTGTAATGCTAACAAAAAGAATATGGGCTCCAAAAAAACCTTAAGAATTAGCAAATGGGCTGTAAATTATTAGAAATAATGGCAGATGGGCTGTATGATGTTTTCCACAGATTTGAGGCTTTCCTAAAAAAAGGTTGACGCACAAGCACTGACTGTTGGATGTCCATCCGACGGCCGTCGTGCTTCTTCAATCTCTGCTCTTCCTGCTCCAGCCGCTCAAACAAGCGCCGGCGGGACTGCCTGCTCCCTCCTCCTCGCGGCCGGCTGTGCTGCCGCACATGCCTCACCGTCCGACCATACTCCCATCGCTGGCCTAGCCATCCCTCTACTCACCCACACCTGCTGTTATTCTCCGGCGACGGTAGACGAACCAGTAAACCCTCATACAGTCGTACTCCCCTCCGCGTGGGAAACAACTGCCAAGTCTTCCCTGCCTCCGTGTCGTCCCCTTCCTAGGCCTCGCCGTCGTCCACCGCCCGGGTGCTCTCGGCGCGGCCTGGTCAACGTGAAGGAACGACTTCCATCGGACGTGGAATGTACGTGGAGAGGCTGACAGCTGGGTCCACGGCTGCAACAAGGAAGTGCCCCCTTATTACGCGGAAAATAATGATTCCTCCACCTGATAGCTGGGACCCACCGGATGGGCCACTGTATTTCGTGAAAAAACGTTTCCCCCTGACTGCTGGGACCCACCAGCTACATCTTCGCACGCAAGGAAGTGCATCGGGGAAAAAAATGATTCGCCCCCTGACTGTTGGGACCCACCAGCTACATCTTCGCAGGAAAGGAAGTGCCTGACAGTCGGGACCCACCTGGTCGAAGCATACGTAGCGTTGTCATTCTGGTCGCGAACGTGTACGTACATACTGGTGGATGTAGAGGCGCGCATGTGTCATAGTAGAGGCGCGCACATGTCGTAGTAGAGGCGCGCACGTAGCATGTACGCGTACGTACAGCGGCCAGGGTGCAAGAAAGAAAATACGGCCACATATGTGTACATACGGGCGGGGTCTCGAACGCCTAATCGCGCATACATACGGCCAGGGCTCGTGTACATTGCTGGGTCAGAACGGAGAAACATCATCGTCGTCGTGTTCATGGGGAGGCAACGGAATGCGTCGTGTTCTTGGGGAGGCAACCGAATGCGTTGTGTTCATGGGGAGGCAATGGAACGCGTGGGAGCCAACCAGCTGGGTCGGAACGGTATGCGTGGTCGTGTTCATCGGGAGGGCTTGGATGGAACATGCGATTGAAACGAGGCCTGGCGTACCGCACAACGGAGGAAACAGACCTCCTACGTTCGGAACGGGGTCCTGTTGATCGGGAGGGGTCTGGCGTACCGCAAAACGGAGGAAACAGACCTCCTATGGTCGAAACGGGGGTCCTGTTCATCGGGAGGGGTGTGGCGTATCGCAAAATGGACGAAACGGACTTGTGTTGGAGCGCTACGGTCGAAATGGGGGTCCTGTTCATCAGGAGGGGTGTGGCGTACCGCAAAATGGGACTCCACGGGATACTGTTCATCTCCACCATCGACCCCCTCCAGCCTCCATGAGCTACTTTCATCCACCGTCGACCTCCTCCAGCCTCCACCTGCGACTGTTCATCCATGGGCTCCTGTTCATCCAGCCGCCACCGTGCGCTACTCCACCGGTTACTGTTCAGCCAGCCCTCTCCACGGGCTCCTATTCAACCACCCCTCCATGGGCTACTGTTCATCCTGCCCTCCACCATCTACTGTTCATCCAGCCCTCCACGGGGTGGTCCTGTTCATCCAGCCCTCCACGGGGTCCTATTCATCCAGCCCCAACCGGCTCGATCCATCGGGGTCCTGTTCATCCAGAGGCAACACCACGGGGTCCTGTTCATCCACCCCCACCGGGAACTGTTCATCCAACCCCCCCTCGCAACGCTCACTGTTCATCCAGAGGCAGCATCGACCGGCTTCAGTTAGCAGCAGTAGCGAAGGAATCGCTCGATCGGGTTCAGTTAACAGCCATCGATCGATCGCTCGAGTTCAGTAACGCGTAGCGTGCAGTGCAATCGCTCGGGTTCAGTTAGAGCCCAACGCCTCGCTCGGGTTCAGTTAGAGCCAACGCCTCGCACACACGCGCGTACGTGTATGAGAGAAACGCGCATCGCTCGGCCCCCGACCTCCCACTGTAACCGGGAACTCCCCGAAATTTTCCTCGCCCTCGCTTCTACCATGGTTTTTTCCGTCATGGATGGCCCAAAGAATGTCATGCAGCTGCGTCTCCGGCCCGCCCAGGATGAAAAGCCCATTTCTGTCATGATTTTTTGTCATAGAAGTAGGAGCCCACCACATCTATGATGATAGCAGGTTTTGTCACAATTATTGTCATAAAAGTGTCATATGTATGACAGAAGTTTTTTTCGTTCGGCCCAAAATGTCACGGATGTGTCCTTTTTTCGTAGTGCATAAAAGGTACCAAGACTGGCATGACATGTAGAGGGTAAGTATTTAGTACTCTATTTGGATATAGTGAAGGAAATATGCCCTAGAGGCAATAATAAAGTTGTTATTTATATTTCCTTATATCATGATAAATGTTTATTATTCATGCTAGAATTGCATTAACCGAAAACTTAGTACCTGTGTGAATACATAGACAAACAGAGTATCCCTAGTATGCCTCTACTTGACTAGCTCGTTAATCAAAGATGGTTAAGTTTCCTAGCCATGGACATGTGTTGTAATTTGATGAACGGGATCAGATCATTAGAGAATGATGTGATGGACTAGACCCATTTGTTAGCTTAGCACTATGATCGTTTAGTTTATTGCTATTGCTTTCTTCATGACTTATACATGTTGCTATGACTATGAGATTATGCAACTCCCGAATACCGTAGGAACACTTAATGTGCTATCAAACGTCACAACATAACTGGGTGATTATAAAGATGCTCTACAGGTGTATCCGACGGTGTTTGTTGAGTTGGCATAGATCGAGATTAGAATTTGTCACTCCGATTGTCGGAGAGGTATCTCTGGGCCCTCTCGGTAATGCACATCACTATAAGCCTTGCAAGCAATGTGACTAATGAGTTAGTTGCGGGATGATGCATTATGGAATGAGTAAAGAGACTAGCCGGTGACGAGATTGAACTAGGTATGATGATACCGACGATCGAATCTCGGGCAAGTAACATACCGATGACAAAGGGAACAACGTATGTTGTTATGCGGTTTGACTGATCTAGATCTTCATAGAATATGTAGGAGCCAATATGAGCATCCAGGTTCCGCTTGGTTATTGACCGGAGATGTGTCCCGGTCATGTCTACATAGTTTTCGAACCCGTAGGGTCCGCACGCTTAACGTTCGATGATGATTTCTATTATGAGTTATGTGATTTCATGACAGAAGTTTGTTCGTAGTCCCGGATGAGATCGGGGACATGACGAGGAGTCTTGAAATGGTCGAGACGTAAAGATCGATATATTGGAAGGCTATATTAGTACATCAGAAAGGTTCTGAGTGGTTCGGGTATTTTTCGGAGTACCGGAGAGTTACGGGAATTCGCCGGGGGAAGTATTGGGCCTTATTGGGCTTTAGTGGAAAGGAGAGAAGGTCCACAAGGGGAGGCAGCCCCCCCCAAGGGCTCGTCTGAATTGAAATAGGAGGGGGCAGCGCCCCCCTCTTTCCTTCTCCCTCTCCTCTCCTTCCTTCTTCTCCTACGTGGACTAGGAAAGGGGGAAACCTACTCCTACTAGGAGTAAGAATCCCCCCTTTGGGCGCGCCCCTTGAGGCCGGCCCTCCTCCTCCTCCCCTCCTTTATATACGTGGAGGGGGGCACCCCATAGACACACAAGTTGATTTCTTAGCTGTGTGCGGTGCCCCCCTCCATAGATTTCCACCTCGGTCATATTGTCATCATCACCGTCAACACGCCATCATGCTGATGAAACTCTCCCTCGGCCTTAGCTGGATCTAGAGTCCGAGGGACATCACCGAGCTGAACGTGTGCAGATCGCGGAGGTGTCGTGCGTTCGGTACTTGATCGGTCGGATCGCGAAGATGTTCGACTACATCAACCGCGTTACTCAGCGCTTCCGCTTTCGGTCTATGAGGGTATGTAGACACACTCTCCCCTCTCGTTGCTATGCATATCCTAAATACATCTTAAGTGATCGTAGGAATTTTTTTGAAATACTGTGTTCCCCAACAGTGGTATCAGAGCCAGGTCTATGCATAGATGTTATATGCACGAGTAGAACACAAAGGAGTTGTGGGCGTGGGTATATACATATTGCTTGCCGTCACTAGTTGTTTCTTGATTCGGCGATATTGTTGGATGAAGCGGCCCGGACCGACATTACATGACCGCGTTCATGAGACTAGTTCTACCGACATGCTTTGCACACAAGTGGTTGGCGGGTGTCAGTTTCTCCAACTTTAGTTGAATCGGATTCAATGAATAGGATTCTTTCTGAAGATGAAGAAGCAATCACTATACCACGTTGTGATTTTTGATGCGTAGGTGAGAACGGTTCTTGCTAAGCCCGTAACAGCCACATAAAACTTGCAACAACAAAGTAGAGGACGTCTAACTTGTTTTTGCAGGGCATGTTGTGATGTGATATGGTCAAGATGTGCTTATATAAATTGTTGTATAAGATGATCATGTTTAGTAACATAGTTATCAGCAACTGGCAGTAGGCAGATGGTTGTCGCTTTATTGTATGAAATGCAATCGACATGTAATTGCTTTACTTTATCACTAAGCGGCAGCGATAGTCGTGGAAGCAATAGTTGGCGAGACGACAACGATGCTACGATGGAGATCAAGGTGTCAAGCCGGTGATGATGGTGATCATGACTGTGCTTTGGACATGGAGATCAAAGGCACAAGATGGTGATGGCCATATCATATCACTTATATTGATTGCATGTGATGTTTATCCTTTATGCATCTTATTTTGCTCAGTATGGCGGTAGCATTATAAGATGATCTCTCACTAAATTTCAAGGTATAAGTGTTCTCCCTGAGTATGCACCGTTGCTACAGTGTCATGCCGAGACACCACGTGATGATCAGGTGTGATAAGTTCTACGTTCACATACAACGGGTGCAAGCCAGTTTTGCACAAGCAGAATACTCAGGTTAATCTTGACGATCCTAGCATATGCAGATATGGCCTCAGAACACTAAGACCGAAAGGCCGAGCGTGAATCATATAGTAGATATGATCAACATAGTGTTGTTCACCATTGAAAACTTCTCCATCTCACGTGATGATCTATCGGCGTTCTGGGAACGGGGGTCCCCAGACTAGCCTGCCTGCGGCCCGCGATGTGGCTCCACCATTGGCCCTGTACGGCCCATCTTAACCAGCAAACACTCAAGACCCTCACGAGGGTCCAAGCCTCGCGAGGCAGATGACACAAGACCTCCTCGGCGGCAGCTTCACCAGGCTAGCTCGCGAGGGGCGGAGAGAACAAGGCAAGGGAGACCTTGCGAGGTTTCTATGACGCAAGCCATGACGACTAGAGCCAGGCGGGCCCCAGCACGTGCAGTGTCCTCGTTTCCTCTTTGGTGCTAAAGGGGCAAGCGGAGGCGAGGAGTCCCGGGGCATGAGGCAAAGGTTTCCATATCGGTTTAAGGAGACCAAGGCCAGCAGGACGGTAGGACGGAGGTCACCGTGGAGCCCAAGATGGCGTCACCACCAGAGCCTTTGGTCGACGAAGACTACTTTTGTCAGGATAACTTGTACTAGTTGTGTCCCTTCGAATTTGGCCGTTGTTGGATCCCTTCCCGCTCAATATTTGGGGAGAGGACCAGGGCCTCTATAAATAGGACTAGCCACCACCATAGGGGGATGGATCTAGATCATCCTCAACCACTCAAGCTCACCAAGCACAAGAACACCTCTCCTCAGCAGGCTATTCTTCCCTTGTAACTATTCATCCTCAGCCCAAGAGGCAATCCACCACACCACACTGAAGTAGGGTATTACACCACATTGGTGGCCCGAACCAGTATAAACCTTGTGTCCTCTTGTTCTTTGGGTTCATCGAGCTAGGCCGTGAGATCATGACGTGTGCGAGCTAGAGGGAGGAGAAATCTCCATGCGCACCCCAGTGTTCGAACCTCAAGGGTTTTGCCGGAACCCGAAATCCGACTTTTGGCGCCCAAGGTAGGGGTACGTCGGAGCCTCTCTTCCGCCAGTTGATCCGCCGACACTCCGCGGTTCCGATGTCCGGCGACCCGAGGACCAACGCCGACGGCTGGGCAGCTTAGCCAGCCTGGGCCGCGTCGTCTACCCAAGAGGACCTCAACCCTGCGCCCCAGGCGGCAGGCGCACCACCAAACGCTGCAAGGCGTGGGCGGTGCGGTCAAACGCCATCTACCCTTACTCCACGATAAGCGCGGGCAGCCGCAAGGGCCTCAAGCTACGCTGCGGCAACGGCGCCGCACACCCGAAGAGAACAAGCAAACATGAGGGCCGCGCTCATGGTGGCTCGCGAGCTGCTGCGATGCCGGCTGATGGACAGCGGTCGGGATGCATTGTTGGAGCGCATCGCCAAGCTACTGGACGCCGTAGCCTCGGGAGCACCGCCCTTCTGCTCCCTGCTCACGCCTCAGGCCGCGGTCGGATCGCATGGCGGGCCTCGCCGCGCCTGCTTGCCCCCGGACGCACCAGGAGGTTTCATCGACACCGGCATGATCAGCAGCACCGGACGCCCAATCGCACCCGCGCCACCTCCTATGAGCGCGGGCACGAGCGTTGCCACCCGCGGCCCCAGCGGGATGCCGCTCTACCATCCTCAGGGCGGCGTGCTGGGTCGGGCAACATGGAGCGTGGAGCACTTCGATGAGGTCTTCGGGGTGACGGCCACGGAGGCCTACATGCCCCGCATAATGGACCAGGAGTACGTGCTGGAAGATGACCCTGGCTCGTTCCTCGAGCCAGGCTAGGAGGAGGAGGCGCTAGAACCTGAGGCCTTCCAGGAGCCTCCCGGGAGCCTCACCAACCATGCCGGCGAGAACAACTACAGGGTACCACTAATCTCTCAAGAGCAAGCTTACGCTAACCATGGGTCGCATGAGGATCAGGTCACAGCGGCGGACGGCGGCTCCAGCTCGACGGACTTCCACCAGGAGGAGCGCACTAGGGGCTGCAGGGAAAGAGCCAGGAGCAAGGCCCCTCCCTGCATCACGCGGAGCAAAGCGTTCCCTGGAGGTAGGCCCTCTACCGAGAAGGTGCTAGCGAGCCTTCCCCCAGTAGAGGACCCGTGGTTGCCGAGGGCGCCGCTGGCATCCCCTTTGCCCCTTGGCTTCGTCCTGGTTTCCGAACACACCAACGATGGTCGAGGGGGGTGCAAGGTGGGCCCCTCATGTGGTGATATGGAGTAAGGCTCGCGCCTATGAAGATCTCCGCTCGTGACACTCACGTAATAATGAGTGGAGCTGTACATGCCCCGGAGTCTCATGAGTGCCGCCCTCGGGCCTCGGGGGCTCCCTCCCACGTCCTAGTGGCAGCACTTAGAGCCGCGCTGGTGAGAAGACAAGAAGACTAGACTAGGCGCCGAACGCGGCCATTTGCTTTTAATCTCTTTTCTGTAGCCCTGTTTGCTGGCTTGGATTGAAGTTTGAAGCTGAATTTTCATTGGTGTGCGCGGGGGGTGTCTTTTATCGTTCGTGCGATTTCTTGCGATCTGGTTCCTTGCCTTGATTCAGAGTTCGCACCTGCTGCCTCCCCCTCATGAGCTCCTCGTGAGCGGGGGCTGGGAGCGGCGCACGCACGCTGCACGCACGTCCTTCTATGGCTGGCGCTTGCTTCTCGCGAGGCCCTCTCGGACGGATCGGCAGGCCCCTCAGAAGCTCACGACCTCACAAGCCGGTCGAAAACTGGACCTGACTAAGGTAAACTGCAGCAGTAAGCTCGCGGCGGGACTCGTGGGCTCATAAAAACACATCTCCGTCTTGGCCTAAGGAATAGAAGCAATAATCTGTTTACACGAGGGGCTCCCCCTCCCAAAATGCTCTTACAACTTTCAGGGTTGTGCCCGAGCTTTCGCATGCAGGGTCGACAACAGGGAAGCATGGGCTCAATCGGACATGTCGCTCACTGCGTCCTCCGGGTTGCCCTCAGACGCGTTGTTGGCATCGTTGTCGCCGTCGCCATTACCGGCGCCGCCCTCACCATCGTCGACCATGTCGCCTTCATCCGCAGCGACCACCACCGCGTCGTCCTCGGAGGTGAAGGCCCTGACTAGAGCATCCAAATTGTCCTCTTACCTAGCGTGCAAGGTCGCCCCGGATGGCCTCGGGCATAGGGGCAATGGAGGCGTCAAAATCGAAGTTGGGGTAGGTGTTCTGGAGGTGGCTAAAGACGGGGGAGAATGCGCGCCTGAGCAGGCCGCGACTCCTCTCTTCAACAAGCTCGCGAGCCCCCTCGAATCGATTCTCCAGGCGTGTCACCACATCGGTGAAGAAGAGGAGGTGACTGGCGTAATCGTTCGAGTGGGGATGAGGGGTATCTTAGTCGCAGATGGTGCCCAGCGCCGCGTTGGCTCTGATCATGAGGCTTTGGAGCATAGGGGCGTCCACGCGCTCCAGCTTCCGCCGCCGGAGCGCTTCCTCCCTACTCTACTGCGCGGAGGACTCGGTGCTGGCGACCCGCTCCTGAAGAGAAAGCAGCTCGGCACGGGCGGTAGCCAGCTCAGCTTGCACTGAGATTAGGGTGGTTGCGGCGGCTTCCTCGCGCTGTCCCGCGTCAGCCAACACTGACTTGAGGGCAGTAGTCCTACCCACAGCTTCGGCTTCCACGAGCTTCAGCTTCATGTCGTACTTGCCCACTAGATCCGCGTGAGCCTCGGCCACCCGGCAATCGACCTGCTCCTGGGCCTTGGCCTCGCGCGTGCCGACAACATCCTCTGCTTGGGCGACTTGGTGCTCCCTCGTCTCCAACCACTCAAGCTCAAGGTTGCGCTCCATGGCTTCCAGCACCAGCGCTTCCCCTCGCTTAGGATCTCTTCCTCCTCGGCAGGCGTCCCCTTCATCAACGCTAGGGCAGCCTTGCGCGCCTCCACATGCTTCTCCAAGAAGGCACTCCAGGCTTGGAGCTCCCACACGCGTTTCTCTGTGATCTCGCGGCAACGATCAGCTTCCCGGGCTTCTTCCAAGGCTCGAGCGCAGGCCTCACGCGAGGTTGCAAGAGACGCCTTGGCCTTCGCATTATCAAGCTCGCGCTGGTGGCGCCCGAGGTTGATGGCCACCTTCAGTTTATGCCGCTCCTCCATCAGCCGAAGACCCTCGGCCTCGTGGCGCGCGTCTACATCCACGAGTTCTCCGCCAAGCCGGCTGATCGCGCCCATCGCCTCCCGAAAGAGCTCGTGGCGGACGACACTCTGTTCGTGCGCAAACTTGAGCGCGCGGCTAATTCCGTCCTCCGCAGCGGGGGTTGCCGACGGGATCCGAAGCGGCTCACCCCCTTCACGCAGGAGGCTGGGGGCTGGCGCCCCTCCCGGTCACCGATTGGGCCTCAGCAGGAGCCCGGTTGAGTTAAGGCTCACTACTCGAAGAAGAAACCAAGACCGAAGCCATCCAGCCGCCGTCTACAACTAGAGGAGGAGCCCTAGGCATGCTCGTTGCACCCTTGGCGAGGCCACGAAGAAGAGACGACAGGAGCGCGCGCTCGAGGCGCCAAGCGAGCGTGTCTGCATCTCCGGCCGACCTTGTGCCGGGGGCGGCATGCTGGCTTGGGACGCTCAAGGCCAGCGGTAGATTCGAGGCAGGATGAGGTTGCTTCCCGAGAGGCTTCACGGCTGTCGGTGTCAAAACCGGCGGATCTCGGGTAGGGGATCCCGAACTATGCGTCTAAGGCGGATGGTAACAGGAGGCAGGGGACACAATGTTTTACCCAGGTTCAGCCCTCTTGATGGAGGTAAAACCCTACTTCATGCTTTATTAATATTGATGATATGGGTAGTACAAGAGTAGATCTACCAAAGATCAGAGAGGCTAAACCCTAGAAGCTAGCCTATGGTATGATTGTATGTTGTCCTACGGACTAAAACCCTCCGGTTTATATAGACACCGGAGAGGTTAGGGTTACACAAGGTCAGTTACAAAAGAGGAGATACACATATCCGTATTGCCTAGCTTGCCTACCATGCCAAGTAGAGTCCCATCCGGACACGAGACGAAGTCTTCAATCTTGTATCTTCATAGTCTAACAGTTCGACCAATGGATGTAGTCCGGCTGTCCGGAGACCCCCTAATCCAGGACTCCCTAAGTAGCCCCTGAACCAGGCTTTCAATGACGATGAGTCCGGCGCACAGTGTTGTCTTCGGCATTGCAAGGCGGGTTCCTCCTCCGAATACACCACGGAAGAATTTGAATACAAGGATAGTGTCCGACCCTGCAAAATAAGTTCCACATACCACCGTAGAGAGAATAATATTTCCACAAATCCAATTTGCTAACTTTTTTTGGCAACACGACATTATGTCACGGCCCGGTGATCATTCGAACCGTTTCCTTTAACTAGCCCCGCACATAACGCGAGGCAGTTTTTTGACATGTCTTGTCAAAGCAGAGATCGTGTCCCCTAATCACGGGATTCTCATCAATACGGGTGTGGGTAACCCAACCGCGTCTAGGACTCCTAGATTATAGGCAAGTCCCAAACGGCCACGAAGAGGACGCTTGATATTCACCCTCTTTATAAAGGGCCATGGCTTTCACTTTTTTCCCTCCCGTTCTCAATCGAATCCTTCCCCCGCCTCGAGTTCTAACACCCTTAGCCTAGGTCAGGTGCTCCGGATCTTCAATCATGTTCGGATCCAGCCTTCAAGGCTGATACCTGACCGTCGAGGTTTCGCATCGGCTGCCTGCCCGAGGGCAGGTCGTCCCTACTCCTAAACCCAACGAGGACGTTGTGTTCATCTCCCACTTCCTCCGAGGTCTAGGCCTCGCTCCGGATCCCTTCGTAAGGGGTTTGATGTTCTATTACGGGATAGACATCCACGATCTAGCCCCGGACTCCTTTCTTCACATCTTGGCATTTATTGTCGTGTGTGAGGCTTTCCTCCGCATTACCCCTCACTTTGGCCTGTGGCTCAAGACCTTTGATGTGAAGCCGAAGACAATCGAGGGACAGTACGCAGTGTGCGGAGGCGCTTTAATAAGCAAGATTGCAGGAGCTCCGTGGCTAAAGGGTTCCTTTCTAGAGGTGTCCAGATTATGGCAACGGGAGTGGTTTTACATCACAGCCCCCAGAAGTGCCAAGTGGGTGGCTGCCCCTGCTTGGATTAGCAGAGGGCTGAGCTGGGGCCCTGCCAAGGACGTGCCTATACTGCGAAGCCGCATTCAAGATCTCTTCGATGGAGATTTTAATTTGGTTATGGTAATGCAAGTCATGCTGGTTCGTCGAGTCCAGCCTTGCAAACGCCGACCCCTTCGCTTGTGGGAGTTCAACCCAGAAGGACCGCGTGCTATTCAAAGTTTCCTTGGCCTGACGCACAAGGAAATGTATAAGTCATTCTTCGGACCTCAAACAGAGTGTCCGTACACCACCGAGGATGCGGGTCTGAGTAGCAACCGCGCCGCCGAACAAGTAAGTAATCCTCTAGCCGAACACACCGTCTTTTATTTATCATGACGTCATTTCTGAGAGATCGTCCTTTGACCAGGATTGGCTAACAAAGGCGAAGATGATTCGGTGTCCGGCCCCCCTCCCTGAGGGTTTGGAAAATCCGGTACTGGAAAAGATGCTCGAGCTCGCACCTTGCCTGGAGCCCTCGAAGGGAGATACAGGGGAGAATAATATGGGCGAAAGCGGGCTCCCATCGCTGCCAATTCCAACCGAGGGAATGAGCGCCTCCATAAGGGAGGATAACCAAGGAGAAGACTCCGACCTTCTCTCGCTACGGGGGAGGAAGAGGATTGCCTCTAAGGATCCGGAAACCGAGGCTTCCAAACGGGAGAAGAAGTCTCCAACAGAGGGTCCTGTCTCGGGGGGTGCTCTTGCCGCACAAAGTCCGCACGGGGATCAGCCCTCCAACGAGCCGTAAGTCATCAAAAATATTTTAATAGTGAAGATATACTACCTTTCCTTTGAGAAAAATAACCGAAGCATATATCTTGTAGTTCGGATCTTAGCCCTTCTCAGCTGAGCTCGTCTTCGGGGGATCTTCTTCCAGAGATGATGGAGAGCGAAACGCCTCCCCCGCTCAAGAGGCAGGTGACCTCGAAGTGTCGTCACGGAGGGCCTCTCCGGATTCGGTGAGGCCAGAAGATAATCCCATAGTCACCCGAAGTCCCCAGCGTCCGGCTCTCGATGGCGCAGGGGTCTGGGCCCATCGCCCATTGCACACCTGCACGTTGCGTACGCGGCCGGAAGCAGAACTAGCCCCCTTAATACAAGAGCAGGCTTACGGTCCAATCCGGCGCGCGCCACTCAGTCGCTGATGTCACGAAGGCTTCGGCTGATACCACGACGTCGAGTGCCCATAACTGTCCCCGCGTAGATGGTTAGTGCGTATAGGCCAGTAGCCAGACTCAGATCAAATACCAAGATCTCGTTAAACGTGTTAAGTATCCGCGAACACTGACCAGGGCCAGGCCCACCTCTCTCCTAGGTGGTCACAACCTGCCCTGTCGCTTCGCCACAAAGATCCACACAGAGGGCCGTTGGGACAAAGGTCCTTTCAGCCCCCAATCCGTGAATCACTCGCGGGTGCTCCACAAGCCGACCCGACTTTATTCACCACATGTATCATGTATAAAGTATATAGTATATACCCGTGATCACCTCCCGAGTGATCACGGCCCGATAATATAGCATGGCAGACGGACAAGAATGTATGGCCACTGATGATAATCTAGCATCCTATACTAAGCATTAGGATTGCAGGTAAAGGTATCAACAGTAGTAGCAAGGACAGGCTATGCATCAGAATAGGATTAACGGAAAGCAGTAACATGCTACACTACTCTAATGCAGGCAGTAGAGAAAAGAGTAGGAGATATCTGGTGATCAAAGGGGGGGCTTGCCTGGTTGCTCTGGCAAGAGAGAGGGGTCGTCAACACCGTAGTCGTACTGGGTAGCAGCGGCGTCGGTCTCGATGTCTAGCAAGAGAAGAGGGGGAAGAAACAATAAATATAATGAAAACAAATGCATGACGATGCATGACATGACAAAGCGTGATGCTAGGTGTGCCCTAACGCATTACGAGGTGGTACCGGTGAAGGGGAGGAACATCCGGGAAATTATCCCCGGTGTTTTGCGTTTTCCGGCAGAGGAGTCGGAGGGGAAAGTTGCATGTTCGCTATGCTAGGGATGCGTGGCGGACGAACGGGTAGCGTATCCGGATTCGTCTCGTCGTTCTGAGCAACTTTCATGTTGAAAATAATTTAATCCGAGTTATGATTTATTTTATATTAATTTTTAAAGATTTATCTATTTTCTAGAATTAATTTAATCTTTTTAAATCCGAATTATCCAAAACAGTGACTTGTGATGTTAGCATGACGTCATTATTGTGCCAGCGATCAACTAGTTAGTTGACCTAGTCAAACTTACATGTGGGTCCTACTGTCATTGTCTATGACTAACTAAACAGGTTTAATTAGTTTAGTTAATTTATTAGGTTAGTTAAACACAATTAATTAAGTTAATTAATTCTTTAATTAATTAATTAATTAGTTAAACTTTTTTTTACAATTTTGTTTTGGGCGTGGGCCCCGTTCGTCATAGGCCCTAGGGGCCTTTGCGGGCGTACAGGTATCGGGTGCAGCCCGAACGGGCGATGGCCCTCGCAGGGGCGCACCCGACAGGGCGGCTCACGGGCGCGGACGCTGGTGCACCGGTGAGCGGGCGACACGCCAAGGCAAAGGCGGCCGGCGCAAGAAGCAGGCGCCGGCAGGGGTGAGTGGGGCGAGTGGCGAGGGGACGAGGCCGCGGCGGGGCGGCAGAAGCAGAGGCGCAGCAAGGGGGGTGGCCACGGCGCGGGAGCGAGGCGAGGAGGGCCGCGGGTGCACGCCCAGGTTGCGGTCGGCAGGGGTGGCCGCCTGCGCTGGGCCAGCGGCGGGCTCGCGCTGGCCGGCAAGCAGGGGACGCGGGCGTGGTCGGCGAGGACGGCCGGAGCGGGGAGGGCTGCGGGATCAGGAGGGGTGCAGCCGCGGGTGCGCGGGGAGGCGCGGGCGCACGCGGTGATAGGCGCGACGGGCCGTCGGTGACCGCGGCGAGGAGAAAGGGAGAGGAGGGAGGCGCTCACAAGGGGGAGTAGGGCATGCGGCAATGGGGGACGAGGAGGCAGTCGGGGACGATACGGCGGAGCGGGTGCAGGCCGGTGGGGAAGGGGAAGCAGGCCGGCGAGGGAGCTCCGGTCGCCGGCGCGTCCAGGCGGCAACGGGCGCGCGAGGGAGAGGGGCGAGGGGATTGGGATTCCCCGATCCAGATCCAGGCGATGGGAGTGGGGGGGAAGCGAGTGGGGGAGTGGTTTGGTTAGGGTTCGGGTTCGTGGGGGGATATGGAGAAGTAGGGGGGGAGGCCGGTTGGGCCTGCGGCCGGATGGGCCGGCCTGCTGGGCCGAAGCCCAGTGGGGCCTTTCTCTCCTTCCATTTTTTGTTTGTTTGTTTTCTGTTTTCTTTTATTATTTCTTTCTTTCCTGTTTAAATCATTTTAAACCATTTAGCCATTTTATAAAAATGTGTTTGTTGCACCATAATTACCTTTGTAATATATGGCAACCACCGAACATTTTTGTTTCAATTTTTGAAAACTTTTATTGCCGACATTAATTTTAAATTTGAATTTGACGCGGTTTGAACTAACGGACGTTTAGCAATAGTAATCGGGATGACGTGGCATGATTAGCATGGGATTACTGTAGCAAGATTATTCGGGCGTTACAGGCGCCCAATCGGATTCGACTGGCAGGGGCGCGGAGGGTTCGGAGTCCGGAGAGGAGTCCGGCTCCTTGGAGTCACGAGCCTCGCAGAGTACGGGACTGGTGTTCGGCTCAATCGCCGTTTGGATCGCAGCCCCCGAGGTGGCGTCCAACCGCCCATCCTCGATCGGCGCAGTTGACTCTGAACTAAGGGTCAGAGCCGGTGCGGGTGCGGCCTCCAGGGCACCGTTCGGCGGCAGAGTTAGATCATGCTCGTCAAGACAGTGCGGCGTGCTCGGCAGTGGTTCGAATCCGTCGAAGATGGAGTCCCCGCGGATGTTAGCCGTGTAGTTTAAACTTCCGAATCTGACCTGACGGCCAGGGGCGTAGCTTTCGATCTGCTCTAGATGGCCAAGTGAATTGGCCCGCAGTGCGAAGCTGCCAAAGACGAAGATCTGTCCGGGGAGGAAGGTCTCACCCTGGACTGCATCGCCATTGATGATCGTAGGAGCCATCGGGCCTGACGGCGACGGCACGGAGAAACTCTCAATGAAAGCACCAATGTCGGTGTCAAAACCGGCGGATCTCGGGTAGGGGGTCCCGAACTGTGCGTCTAGGCCGGATGGTAACAGGAGGCAAGGGACACGAAGTTTTACCCAGGTTCGGGCCCTCTCGATGGAGGTAAAACCCTACGTCCTGCTTGATTGATATTGATGATATGGGTAGTACAAGAGTAGATCTACCACGAGATCAGAGAGGCTAAACCCTAGAAGCTAGCCTATGGTATGATTGTTGATGTGTATGTCGTCCTACGGACTAAAACCCTCCGGTTTATATAGACACCGGATAGGGTTAGGGTTACATAGAGTTGGTTACAATGGTAGGAGATCTGAACATCCGTATCGCCAAGCTTGCCTTCCATGCCAAGGAAAGTCCCTTCCGGACAAGGGACGGAGTCTTCAATCTTGTATCTTCATAGTCCAGGAGTCCGGCTGAAGGTAAGTTCGGCTATCCGAACACCCCCTAATCCAGGACTCCCTCAGGCCCAGATGCTGAAGCGAAAAGTTCCGCAACGACAAATGACCTACAATCCGGCTAGAAGGCATTATACATGTCACTTCAATTACATAGTCATGCAGACTGACTAAACTCTTCTTCTATACCATCCAATAGGCGGTCTAGCTTACAATCCTGTTGGGAATACTTTGTGGTTAATTCTACTTGCCCATAAACCAAGCTAACGGGGATCTCTTTTCCGTTGGGCCCCACAGGTCCGACCTTGGCCATGTGATTTGGGTCTGCTTTGGTATATCGGTCTTCACCATGGCCCAGCCTTCTCTGGCACCCTGTCGACAGCCTGATATCTTCCATAATAGGAAGCGTCGCCGCGCTCCTTTGAGCTTCTCCGCAAGCTCCGCAACGCCCTTTGGCAGGGAGACGGACGGCCACAAGGCCTGGGCAACACCCTGCATCACCTGCCGAACTTGTTCGTGCAGATGTGACAGCTCGGACAGAAGATCACCCGCAGACCCAGGCATTTCCTCTGCGGGACGACCCTTCAGCATACCTACAGATATAACGCTGTTAGTCGGCTTCTTCGCCGAATTCCTTTAAAAAGGATTTGGTCAAGCGCTTACTGAAAATGCCGCGCCGAAGCCTCTTATTCTCCTTCTCGAAGTCTGCAAGCTGGCCCCAAACGTCTTTTAGTTCCATGCTCAGCTTTATATTGGCATCTTGGAGATTGTTTTTCTCCTGCCTAACCTCAGTCAGCACGCGTTTGCCAGCCTCTAGCTGCCGCATAACATGCTGGTCCCCCGGATTTTCTCTGGATTCATCTGCAAAATCTATTGTTAGATCTGCAGCCACACCGCGCACTATATGGTAACCATCATTCTTTAAAATGTTACCAGCGGGAGGCTTTTTCTGTTCCTGCAATGCGGCAACAGCGGCCCACAATTGGGTCTTGCATTCCTCCAGCTCTTGGGACAGCCTAGTATTCTTCTCTGTAAGAACCTGCACAATAAAGATGATCCATAAATCAGTTCTGCTAACTGTTTCAAGTCTCAGGGGCTACTGATACATATAAATCGTCAGATTCACTCACCCGTACATCGTTTACATACTGATCCATGGCTCTGGCTAGACCATCTTGAGCGGCACGGAGGTACGCCTCTCCAGAATTGAAGGTATCAAACGCCTCTGGTGAGAAACAAGCGTCACGGAGTACGGCCCGATGGCATCTATGATTCATGGCGCTTTCCACTTCTGAGTTTGTAGCGGATAACCTATCCGCATCCTCTGTAGGGGGATTATCCGGCGCCTGCCCCATATCGGCTTCTGCCTCCATGTCCGGTCCTGGCGCCCGACTGGTGGAAGCGTGATGGGCAACATCGCCGGACATATTCCGGCGAGCGTTTTTTCTGTTAAATAAACACGGGCGTCATTACATTTCGAGAAAGACGACAACCACGGAGCAAGGTTTGTTATACCTTTGCGCCGGCGTCTCCATCCTGACCGCCTTCCTTTTTGGCCTACCCGGCCTCGGTGTCTCCTGTTGGCGCGTTGCTGCGGGTTCGGCAGGGCGTCCCGACTGCCTTCCCTGTAAAAAATGTCATGTGAATATGGTGGGTGAAGTGTCTAAAAGGGGATCCTACTTTTTTGAGTTGGGACTTTTTGGTTTTTCTTACGTGCGATGCAGGGAGCAGTCCGGGATAGTCGGCCGTAATGGCCACCATGGCATCGTCGCAGCTTAACTGATAGAACTGCCGATCTATCAGCTCCACGGAGATAACCGGATCTTCTTCAAGTCCGGAGTTGAGGGCCCGGTCAGGGTCCTCCGGTTGTGGAGAAGGACTGCTGACCTCCTTTATGGCCTTTCGCAGTTCCTGCCGCAAATTGGCAAGGTGAATACTTACAACAAAAAATGCGGGAAAATGGAAGTAAGGGGATATAGCTTACCCAGCTTGGAGGATTGTACATGGAGAATCCATCCCATGGC
The DNA here is from genome assembly GCF_003073215.2 of Triticum urartu. Lineage (NCBI taxonomy): Eukaryota > Viridiplantae > Streptophyta > Magnoliopsida > Poales > Poaceae > Triticum > Triticum urartu. The sequence continues at coordinate 325,480,948 of NC_053023.1, read as the reverse complement.
TTGATGCAGGTGAACTCCTCCTCCCCCTTGAACAATTCAGACAGAACTTTTGGAAATGCGGCAGCATCGCCCGGGCCCTTACGCCCGTAGCAGGTGGCGTCATCTGCCCCGTTTAAACACCACAAGGGGTGCCCACGGTATTGAAGTGGTTGCACTCCCCGCATTATGCAAATCAACATAACTACGGTTATTGTCAATCCTGACTGAGTCAGTGCCTTAATCCGGTTCATCAGATAGAGGACTTCTCTGTCGTCTTCCACCTGGGGGCTCCGTGGGCGCCAACTTCGGCGCTTCTTCAGAGGAGCATTGTTGAACTCAGGAAGACCCCGCCGAACAGGGTCCGGAAGGGGAACTTCCTCCATATAAAACCATTCTGAGGGCCAGTCTTCGGACGGCTTCTTCGGAGTACTGGACAGGTATCCGGTATCGGAGATGCGCCATACTTCGGCTCCGCCCACTTGATAAAGTGATTCCCTCTGTGTGCGAGGGACGAGGCAAAATAGCCTTTTCCACAGCTCGAAGTGAGCCTCGCAGCCCAGGAACAACTCGCAGAGAGCAACGTAGCTGGTGATGTGTAGAATGGAGGTAGGGGTGAGATTGTGTAATTGGACGCCGTAGAACTCCAGGAGCCCGCGAAGGAACGGATGAATTTGAAATCCGAGTCCCCTTAGTAAGTAAGGAACAAGGCAAACCCGTTCCCCCATGGAGGGACATGGAAAGTTCTCCGCTTGCTCCCCGCCATTGTAGGTGGCAAGCCCGGCTCGAATGGGCACCATATACGCTGGAGGGAGAAATCCCTTGGTCTGTAGTTCGACCAGTCGACTGTGTGGGACTGAACACCTCTCCCAATCACCAAGCTTAGGGCTACGGGGGTGGGAGGAGGAGCTGCGGGGGTCGGCCATGCTGGAATGGATCTTTCCAAAACGCGCTCTGATGGATTCTTGCTGAGGGGAGGATGGTGTGGATCGGATCTAAGAATCCCAATCCCTTTAATAGACAATTTATTTATCTGTCTAGGGGGGCAAAAAAACTGCCCTGGCGCCTCGTATTCGTCCGGCGTATGAGAGATAGCCCTTATTGGGCACAGAAGCCAAGAGGATCAACATTTATGGGGCCGGATACTACTTATAAGCACTTGGAAAGTGGAGAAGAACCCGCCTTGCAATGCTGAAGACAATACTGCGCGCCGGACTCATCATCATTGAAAGCCTGGTTCAGGGGCTACTGAAGGAGTCCTGGATTAGGGGGTCTCCGGACAGCCGGACTATATCCATTGGCCGGACTGTTAGACTATGAAGATACAAGATTGAAGGCTTCGTCTCGTGTCCGGGTGGGACTCTACTTGGCGTGGAAGGCAAGCTAGGCAATACGGATATGTATATCTCCTCCTTTGTAACCGACCTTGTGTAACCCTAGCCCCTCTCGTGTCTATATAAACCGGAGGGTTTTAGTCCGTAGGACAACATACAATCATACCATAGGCTAGCTTCTAGGGTTTAGCCTCTCTGATCTCGTGGTAGATCTACTCTTGTACTACCCATATCATCAATATTAATCAAGCAGGACGTAGGGTTTTACCTCCATCAAGAGGGCACGAACCTGGGTAAAACATCGTGTCCCCTGCTTCCTGTTACCATCCGCCTTAGACACACAGTTCGGGACCCCCTACCCAAGATCCGCCGGTTTTGACACCAATAGCCATCCTAAGAGAATTGAGCAAGATTCTCAGATAAATAATATAGATGCACCTAGTCCTTCTAAAAGGAAGAAAAAGAAAAATGATAGGACTTTGCATGCTTCTAGTGAACCTATTACTGAACCACCTGAGAATCCAAATGATATCTCTATTTCTGATGCCGAAACACAATCTGGTAATGAACCTGAAACTAGTGATAATGTTAATAATAATGTTCATGATGATGCTCAACCTAGTAATGATAATGATATAGAAATTGAACCTGTTGTTGATCTTGATAACCCACAATCAAAGAATCAACGTTATGCTAAGAAAGACTTTGTTGCTAGGAAACATGGTAAGGAAAGAGAGCCTTGGGTTCATAAACCGATGCCTTTTCCTCCCACACCATCCAAGAAAAAGGATGATGAGGATTTTGAGCACTTTGCTGAAATGATTAGACCTATCTTTTTGCGTATGCGATTAACTGATATGCTCAAAATGAATCATTATGCTAAGTATATGAAAGATATTGTTACAAATAAAATAAAGATACCGGAAGCTAAAATTTCCACCATGCTTGCTAATTATACTTTTAAGGGTGGAATACCTAAGAAACTTGGAGATCCAGGAGTACCCACTATACCATGCTCCATTAAAAGAAATTATGTTAAAACTGTTTTACGTGATCTTGGAGCCGGTGTTAGTGTTATGCCTCTCTCTTTATATCGTAGAATTGATTTGAATAAGTTGATACCTACTGAAATATCTTTGCAAATGGCCGATAAATCAACTGCTATACCTGTCGGTATTTGTGAGGATGTGCCTGTTGTAGTTGCAAATGTTACTATTTTAACGGACTTTGTTATTCTTGATATTCCCGAGGACGATAGTATGTCTATTATTCTTGCAAGACCCTTTTTGAATACTGCAGGGGCTGTTATTGATTGCACTAAAGGCAATGCCCTTTTCATGTTAATGGTAATGAGCATACGGTACACTTTCTGAGGAAACAGCCTCAAGTTCATAGTATCAACTCTATTGGAAAAATCCCATCAATTATATTTGGAGGTTTTGAATTTCCTCTTCCTACTGTCAAGAAGAAATATGATATTCTTATTATTGGGGATGTGCATATCCCCGTTGAGGTAACCTAGTGTTATTCGAAATTTCTCCAGTTCCATGTTATTCGGAATGAGTTTGTTAACAAGACCTGATCAACCTTGTTAGTAGATTCCTTTTGATGAGCATGAGATAGATGAAACTAGAAAGCACAACTTTCTGTACCTTCTTTTTATTTTCTGTTATTTATATTAAATAAAATAAAAATAAGTATTTCCAATCTGTTATCTGACTATCCGTGCAATATGAAAATACCCCAAAAATAGAAGTTCTCCAAATGCCCTGAAATTTAAATATGATTTTTTTCTAGAATATTTGAGAATATCTGGAACTGAGAACACAGCAGGGGGATCAACCACCTGGCCACGAGGGTGGAGGGCGCGCCCTACCCCCTGGGCGTGCCCCCTGCCTCGTGGGCCCATGGTGGACCTCCTCCACTTATTCCTGCACCCACACACTTCTTCTTCCTCCCAGAAACATGAATATCCAGCTCAAGCACGAGTTCTAGCTCATTTTGCTGCCATTTTCGATCTCCTTGCTCAAAATACCTCTCACAAAACTGCTTGGGGAGATTGTTCCATGGTATGTGACTCCCCCATTGGTCCAATTAGTTTTTGTTCTAGTGCTTTATTCATTGCATATTTTTGCTGCTTAGGTGACCCTGTTCTTGAGATTGCATGTCAAATTTATATGGTAAAAAGTAGTTTTGATGCATGATATAGGCCCTAGGCACTTGTAGGAGTAGTTGCTATCAATATTATTGAGCTTGGATCACTTTTATTTTGAAGTTACTAAAAATTTCAGAATTTTCCAGAAAATGATGAAGAGATTTTTGAGGGGCTCATCGAGCCAAAGCTCAAGGGAAAAGCAAAATTAAGAGGCACAGACGCCCAAATATAATTTGCCTCGCACCGCAGAGGTTCGGCCGTGTGAATGGCCCACCGATGATTTCTTGAGAGCAATCGGGATTTATGAGGATTTTTATGAATTGGCTAAAAATGCAGGCCTCACCGACTTCCTCCACGACCGACGGGAGCAGTATCTCTTACTCACCAATACCTTTGTGCAAAACTTCTAATATTTTCCTAAGGAATCACCTCCCTCAGTAGAGTTTCATTTATATGATGTTGTTAAGAAGATGCCACTATATGAATTTTGCAGGGTTTGCAAAATACCTTTCGTGGGTAGTTTAGAGGAACCACATCGCAAGGATGTGGACGGTTTTATTGATACTATCACTGTAGGGGAAACTAGGAAGGCTTCCGATGCAAGAATCACTAGCATACATTTTCCTGTTTTACGCTACTTTGCAATATTTGCTAGTCGTTGCTTAATTGGTCGCGGAAACTGTGGAAACCTTAGTGTTCCTGATATTTTTATTCTGTTTCATGGCTTATTCCGTGATAACTCTGTTAATATGGGCGGTATTATTGCTAAACGGTTAAGTCTTAACAGTACAAAAGGACCCATCTTTGGTGGTATTTATGCTTCACGCCTTGCTGCACATTATAATATACCTATTAGGCATTATGAAAAAGAAGAAAATTGTTGTCTACTGTTTATTTAGATTATAAGAGTATGGTAGCGCATGATTTTATTATAAAGAATAGGGAAGGGGAGCTGAAATACAAACTGTTCTTTGATAAATGTCATCCTGAGACTATCACCTTGCCTGCTCCTTCCTTGTTTGATTTATCTTCAGGCAAGTACCTCGTCTCGCCGGAGGATATTCATGCCTACCGAAACCCTACATCAGCCACAGAGCCAGAGTTGGAACCACAAGTTGATCCTCCATGATAGTCTAATTACCTGTGGGATCCGGAGATGATTGCCAACCAGTGGCAATCGGAGCCTTCTTCATCGTTGTACAACCCCAACTATTACTATAGATATCAGCCAGGCCAACCGTGGCCATAGACCAACTTAGGCCAAAAGCCTAAGCTTGGGGGAGTACGTATTTCCCACCGACATTACATTCATGTTCACACACTCATTGCCAGATGTCGGCGCTCATAATTTTTCATTGTATCATCCATGCTAGTTTATTTTCCTTTTCATGCTTTCTTCTTGTGTGTTTAATAAACCTTAAGAAAAACCAAAAAAATAGTTGTAGCTTTTTATTAGTTTACTTTCCATGCTTGTAGTAGTAATTAAAAAGAAAACCCAAAAAGATTTCATGTTCTTCTTTTGCTTGTTGGGAGTTTTCCCGTGTAAATAGTTTTATTTCTTTTTCTTTTCTGTGGGGGTCGATAGGAGAAGACCATAATTAAATTGTTGAAGTGGCTCTTATATGCATTATTGTTGATCTGACAAAAGAGCCCATATTGCCTTGTCTTCTCCTGTTTATTGAATGCTTGCAGATTCCAGCTTAGTCCAATGCACGTGCACTATTATTATTATCCACATCATTCGGTCGTGCAAGTGAAAGGCAATTATGACAATATATGATGGAACGACTGAGATGAGAAAAGCTGGTATGAACTCGACCTCTTTTGTTTTTGTAAATATGATTAGTTCATCATTCCCGATTCATCCTATTATGGATAAACATGTTTGCAGTGACAACTAGAGATCATAGTTTCTTGTGCCATGCTTGACTAGCTAGGAGCTTATAATGGTTTACCTTGCGTGCCAACATGCTATTAAAATGGTTGTGATGTGGTATGACAGGGTGGTATCCTCCTCTGAATGATTTAAGTGACTTGACTTGGCACATGTTCACGCATGTAGTTGAAACAAAATCAACATAGCCTTCACGATATTTATGTTCATGGTGGATTATATCCTACTCATGCTTACACTCAGTGTTGATTAATTTTAATGCATGTTCATGACTGTTGTCGCTCTCTAGCTGGTCGCTTCCCAGTCTTTTGCTAGCCTTCACCTGTACTAAGCGAGAATACTGCTTGTGCATCCAATCCCATAAACCCCAAAGTTATTCCACATGAGTCCACTATACCTTGCTATATGCGGTATCTACCTACCGTTCCAAGTAAATTTGCATGTGCCAAACTCTAAACCTCAAATAATCATCCTGTTTTGTATGCTCAAATAGCTCATGTATCAACTAGGGTTGTTTGTATCTTCCATGTTAGGCGGGTTATTCTCAAGAGGAGTGGACTCCGCTCCTCACTCACGAGAAAGTGGCTGGTCACAGGGATGCCCAGTCCCATGCTTTATGCAAACTAAATCAAAATAATTGCAAAACAAAACTCCCCCTGGGACTGTTGCTAGTTGGAGGCACTCGTTGCTTCGAGCAAGCCATGGATTGATGCTTGTTGGTGGAGGGGGAGTATAAACTTTACCATTCTGTTTGGGAACCGCCTATAATGTGTGTAGCATGGAAGATATCACCATCTCTTGATTGTTATGTTGATAATGAAAGTATACCGCTCAAAATATTATTCACCTCTATTTCAAAACCAAGCTCTGGCACCTCTACAAATCCTTGCTTCCCTTTGCGAAGGGCCTATCTATTTACTTTCATGCTGAGTCATCATCCTCTTATTAAAAAGCACCAGTTGGAGAGCACCACTATCATTTGCATTCATTACTGTTAGTTTACATTGAATATGACTTGACTGGATCTCTTTTACCATGAATTACAATGTCTATTCAGTCCTTGATCTTTAAAGGTGCTCTGCATTTATGTTTTGCGGTCTCAGAAAGGGCTAGCGAGATACCATCTTGTTATATCATATTATGATTGTTTTGAGAAAGTGTTGTCATCCGAGATTTATTATTATTGCTCGCTAGTTGATTATGCCATTGATATGAGTAAACATGAGACCTAAGTGTTATTGTGAATGTGGTTAGTCATAATCTTTGTTGAAAACTTGAATGCTGGCTTTACATATTTACAACAACAAGAGCAAACAGAGTTTGTAAAAGTTTTTCTTTATCACTTTCAGTTTATCAACTGAATTGCTTGAGGACAAGCAAGGGTTTAAGCTTGGGGGAGTTGATACGTCTCCTACTTTTCCAAACACTTTTGCCCTTGTTTTGGACTCTAACTTGCATGATTTGAATGGAACTAACCCGGACTGACGCTTTTTTCAGCAGAATTGCCATGGTGTTATTTATGTGCAGAAACAAAAGTTCTCGGAATGACCTGAAACTTCACAGAACATCTTTTCGGAAATAATAAAAAATCATTGCAAAAGATGAAGACCAGGGGGCCCACACCCTGTCCACAAGGGTGGGGGCGCGCCCCCCTACCTCGTGGGCCCCCTGGAGCTCCTCCGACCTCAACTCCAACTCTATATATTTGGTTTCAGAGAGAAAAAAATCAAAGAGAAGAAATCATCGCGTTTTACGATACGGAGCCGCCGCCAAGCCCTAAAACCTCTCGGGAGGGTTAATCTGGAGTCTGTTCGGGGCTCCGGAGAGGGGAATCCGTCGCCATCGTCATCATCAACCATCCTCCATCACCAATTTCATGATGCTCACCGCCGTGCTTGAGTAATTCCATCGTAGGCTTGCTGGACGGTGATGGGTTGGATGATATCTATCATGTAATCGAGTTAAATTTGTTAGGGTTTGATCCCTAGTATCCACTATGTTTTGAGATTGATGTTGCTATGACTTTGCTATGCTTAATGCTTGTCACTAGGGCCCGAGTGCCATGATTTCAGATCTGAACCTATTATGTTTTCATCAATATATGAGTGTTCTTGATCCTATCTTGCAAGTCTATAGTCACCTACTATGTGTTATGATCCGGCAACCCCGAAGTGACAATAATCGGGACCACTCCCGGTGATGACCATAGTTTGAGGAGTTCATGTATTCACTATGTGCTAATGCTTTGTTCCGGTACTCTATTAAAAGGAGGCCTTAATATCCCTTAGTTTCCATTAGGACCCCGCTGCCACGGGCGGGTAGGACAAAAGATGTCATGCAAGTTCTTATCCATAAGCACGTATGACTATATTCGGAATACATGCCTACATTACATTGATGAATTGGAGCTAGTTCTGTGTGACCCTATGTTATGATTGTTACATGATGAACCGCATCCAGCATAATTCTCCATCACCGATCCATTGCCTACGAGCTTTCCATATACTGTTCTTCGCTTATTTACTTTTCCGTTGCTATTGCTATCATCACTACAAAATACCAAAAACATTACTTTTGCTATTGTTACCTTTTGCTATTATTACCACTACTATCATATTACTTTGCTACTAAATACTTTGCTGTAGATATTAAGTTTCCAGGTGTGGTTGAATTGACAACTCAGCTGCTAATACTTGAGAATATTCTTTGGCTCCCCTTGTGTCGAATCAATAAATTTGGGTTGAATACTTTACCCATGAAAACTGTTGCGATCCCCTATACTTGTGGGTTATCAAACACAAGGTCGTTTTCCTTCGCTTTGCAGTACGCCAGACCCCATTCCAGCTGTTCCATCCAAGCCAGTAGGATCCCAATGAACACGACCCATTCCGACCTAGTTTGTTGCCTCCTAATGAACATGACGCATTCCGACCTAGTCAGTTGGCTCCCGGTGAACACGGCGTTGTTTCCTCCGTTCTGACCCAGCCGATTGGGTGCTGATGAATATGATGCAGTCGCTGCCTCTCCATGTACACGAGCCCTGGCCATATGTATGCGCGAGTAGGCGTTCGAGACCCCGCACGTATGTACGTACGTGGCCATATTTACTTTCCTGCACCCTGGCTGTACGTATGTATACATGCTACGTCCGCACCTCTACTACGACACGTGCCCTTCCTTACTCGGCCACGGTTCATCACTGCAGCCTGCAGATAGACTGATTGACCAGTATTTATGTACACGTTCGCAACCAGAATGACAATGCTACGTACGCTTTGAGCAGGTGGGTCCCGACTGTCAGGGAGGATAAGGAGGCACTTCCTTGCGTGCGACGATGTAGCTGGTGGGTCCCAGCTGTCAAGGGGAGAATCATTTTTTGCCCGTAATATGGATGCTCTTCCTTGCGGGCGAAGATGTAGCTGGCGGGTCCTAGCAGTCAGGGGGAAACGTTTTTTTGTGAAATATGGTGGACTATCTGGTGGGTCCCCGCTGTCAGGTGGAGGAATAATTATTTTACGCGTAATAAGGTTGCACTTCCTTGCTCCGGCCATGGACCCAGCAGTCAGCCTCTCCATGTACAGTACTCTTCCAATGGAAGTCGTTCCTTGACCACATTGACCACAGCGCGCCGAGAGCACCAAGGCGATGGACGATGGTGAGGCCTAGGAAGGGGACGACGCGGAGCCGGGGAAGATGCGGGAGTGGATGCCCATGAGGAGAGGAGTACGAGGGTTGACTGGTTCGGCTGCGGTGTGAGGCTGCCGTCTCCGCAGAATAACAGGGTGTGTGGGTCCTAGCCAGTAGTGGGAGTAGTAGGGGGCGGTGAGGCCTCCGCGGCAGCACAGCTGGCCATGGGAGGCAGGAGTAGGCGGCACGACCGGTGCTGATTTGGGCGGCTGGAGCAAGAAGACCAAAGGTTGAAGAAGCACTACGGCCGTTGGATGAACATCATACGGTCACTGGAGCTAGAATCGTTCATATTGACTAAGTTGACAAAGCCCTCCGTCCGCATCAAGATAGTAGGCCCACAAGTCAGCCTCCCACTATCGTGGGTCCCAGCTAGCAAGGGGAGTATTCATTTTTTATGCGTAATAAGGAGGCACTTCCTTGCGTGCGAAGATATAGCTGGTGGGTCCGAGTTGTCAGCGGGAGGAACGTTTATTTCGCGAAATACAGAGGCCCTTTCAGTGGGCTCAGCTGTTAGGTGGAGGAATCATTATTTTTGCGCGTAATAAGGAGGCACTTGCTTGTGTGGGTCCCTACTGTCAGCCTCTTCCGATGGTTGTTGTTTGTTGACCATGTTGACCTCACCGTGCCGAGAGCACAAATGTAGTGGACTAGGGAGAGGCCCAGGAAGGGAACGACCCGGAGCCGGTGAAGCCACAACAGTGGATGCCCACGCTGAGGGGATTACGAGCGCTGACTGGTCGGTTGCGGGGTGAGGCTGACATTGCTGGAAAATAGCCGGATGTGCGGGTGGGTAGAGGGATAGCCTGGCGGCAGCACAGCCGACCATGGGAGGAGGGAGCAGGCAGTCCCGCCAGTGCTGGTTTGGGCAGCCGGAGCGGGAAGATCAGAGATTGAAGAAGCATGGCGGCCGTTGGATGGACATCCAACAGTCACTGCTCTGTGTTGACTAAGTTAACAAAGCCTTGTGTAGGCATCAAAAAAAAAATTAGGACGGTGTCATCGTCAACCTAGTAGGCCCAAAAGTCAGCCTCCAAATCTGGGGAAAACAGCATACAACCCATTAGCCATTATTTTCAATAAGTTACAGCCCATTTGCTAATTCTTAAGGATATTTTGAAGCCCATATTCTTTTTATTAGCATTACAGACCATATATTCTGGGCACTGCTAAAAAATTCAATGACATGTTGCATATTTTGGTGGGGTCCAAACTCTTTTAATGACAAAATTTCGAGTCACGTTAAAAATAATTTTAAAAATTTATATAAAAAATAAAAAAAATCTCCGCCAAAAATGAATGAAATTTAAAATCTTAACTAGCAAGATGCCCGTGCGTTGCACGGAACATGAAGATGCATTTGTATGAGTAGTTTATCTTGTGGGAGAAAAGGATGAACGAGGGGCCGTATCTGGAAATGTGGAGAGGTGTGCAGGTAAATTATCATAGTTTCCTTCCTATCCATTAGATATAGATTGGACAGCCTATATTGCAGGATGGCAGACACACCATCATCACCAACTCTGCTTTTTATAAGAGTAGAGAAATAAAAAACGATATTTTAATGTAATTGCCGGTTGGCTTTGGTTTAAAAATTTACAGCCCATTTCTTACTATAGCCCATTTTCTAGGGAAGCCCATTTCTTACTATTTACCTCCCTCCTCGTCTTGAAAGATTTACAGCCTAGCAGGGCTGAGAAAAGCAAGTAGGCCTCGATTTGGTATTCTCCAAAAAAAGAACTGGGCTAGCCATTTTCAGAAAGAAAAAAGATATCAACTGGGCTCGTCATGTGCTTAAATAAAAGCGTAAGCGTGGGCTAAACGGGCCACAGCCCCTGCACAGCACGCAGTTGAGCTCCATCTCTAAAACTAAAAAACAACTGTGCGAGTTGCTGGGTCCCTGGTGTTATCCGCTTGTTGTGTAACTTTCTCCTTTATTCACTACATTGACAATGGCGTGGGACCTAGTTGTCAAACAATTAGGAGGAAGTATTTTTTTGGCTTGTAATAACGAGGCACCTGCTTGCGTAATGCAATGACCCTGGAGGGTCCCTACTGTGCCTCTCCACGTACAGTTATCTCCTGATTCCTCTCGGTTGTTGACCATATTAACAACGCCAAACGGCCGTGGGCACAATGAGCGAACCAAGGCGGAGAATGACGACGAGGCCTCATACGGGAACGAACATGAGCCATGGAAGATGCGGCAGTATAGTGTTAGGCGGAGGGGAGTACGAGGGCAACAACATGCAACTCAACCTTACAAATGGTACAAAAAGCCCAAGGATTAATTGTTCATAAAATTTAGACAAAACCCAGATTGAACATGGCAGTAACATCTAACCCAACAACTCTTTTTCGCAGTCACAAACAAATGGATCGGTCTGATCCATAAAATCAACATCCTGTGCAAAAAAAATTATTTCAGGATGACTACAATTTGTTGTAAATAGAAGCCGAGCATGTTTAGAAGGCCATTTGTCCACCTGAAACTTCTTTTTTTGCTATTCAACGTGTCCGTCCATGAGAAATCTCTTGTTGTAAAACTTAAGCCTCATGGACAATAGCAACCTCGCATTCAATAGGAAGAATGTGACAAAGCATCTATTTGCCTAGTTGGATGCATATCCTTCCATCGTTATTGTCCTCAAACAAATGTCATGAGAACTGAGAAAATCCTGGTGCTTATTACGCCGCCAATTGGTTATACGTTTTTCTCCATGTGGTTGCAGTGCCTAAGTAGACATGAAGATTTGAAAACAGTTAAGGTCTCAAAAAAGAGTATGTTGAAAGAGCAACAGTTGAATGGTTAATTCTAGTACAATATATACAGTCTTTCAATGTGCATGAAATCATCACCTTTATATATAAATTCTCTAGAGATCGAAAGCATCACAACAAGCCAATAATTATGTTCAGATCATAACTAAACATTCTGATATATAAGATCTTGAAAGAATCCAGCAACATTGATAGGCTATCCATGGACGAACTCTTCATTGAGCATATAACATAATATTAGCACCCAAAATGTACTTCAAGATGATATAAAGCTTATGCGCACAAATGAAAAATGTAGATTATGATTACAAATGTGTAGATGATAATATATAGTACCTGAAAAAGTGAGGAGCCAAACACCAACTTCTTGTGATCATTAAACGGATCATGAATTACACCCAAGGTCTCCAGTTTGGGCACAGAGACGACAGTTATTTGCCAAGGTTTATAAAAATAATGAAGGAGCAACCTTTGATGTGAAGGGGCATCTTCAATGATGAGATATTGTCCTTCAAAACAAATTATAACGCTTTTAAGGTGAGGTGACTTTATTTGGAGACAACTGATAGGGATTTATACTCCTAGAACAATCAGCAAGCGCTCTAGGGCAGGGAAACTAGAGTGGATGATTGATACGTCTCCATCGTATCTATAATTTTTGATTGTTCCATGCCAATATTATACAACTTTAACATACTTTTGGCAACTTTTTATACCATTTTTTGGGACTAATGATGTCTACTACACAACTTTATTCTGGTAGACTCGTGTTGGGCCTCCAAGCATAGAGTTTTGTAGGATAGTAGCAATTTTCCCTCAAGTGGATGACCTAAGGTTTATCAATCCGTGGAAGGTGTAGGATGAAGATAGTCTCTCTCAAACAACCCTGCAACCAAATATAAGAAATCTCTTTTGTCCCCAACACACCCAATACAATGGCAAATTGTTTAGGTGCACTAGTTCGGCGAAGAGATGGTGATAAAAGTGTAATATTGATGGTAGAAATATATTTTTTTATAATCTGAATAAATAAAAACAGCAACGTAGCAATTGATAAAACGAAACAAAAATGGTATTACAATGCTTGAAAATGAGGCCTAGGGTCCATACTTTCGCTAGTGCAATCTCTGAATAATGCTAATATAATTGGATCACATAACCATCCCTCAACATGCGATGAAGAATCACTCCAAAGTTCTTATCTAGCGGAGAACATAAGAAGAAATTGTTTGTAGCTATTCTTTTCGATCGTTCTATCCAAGAGTTGGTACTAAAATAACACCAAGTTATTCTTTCCGATCTATCTATCAAGAGTTCGTACTAATAACACAAGTTATTCTTTCTGATTGATCTATCAAGAGTTCGTACTGAAATAACACCAAAGAAAATTCAAATTCATAATACTCAATCCAACACAAATAACCTCAAAGAGTGCCCCATGATTTCTACTGGAGAAACAAAGACAAGAACGTGCATCAACCCCTATGCATAGATTACCCTAATGTCACCTCGCGTATCAACGAGTTGAGTGCCAAAACTTATATCAAGTGGATCAATACGATACTCCATTGTCACCACGAGTATTCATATGCAAGACATATATCAAGTGCTCTCAAATCCATAAAAGTAGTCAATCCGATAAAACGAAATCTCAAAGGGAAAACTCAATTCACAACAAGATAGAGAGGGGAAAACACCATATGATCCGACTATATTAACAAAGCCCGCGATACATCAAGATCGTGACATCTCAAGAACACGAGAGAGATAAATTAAACACATAGCTACGGGTACAAACCCTCAGCCCCGAGGGTGAACTACTCCCTCCTCATCGTGGTGGCCGCTTGGATGATGAAGATGGCCATCGGTGAGGATTTCCTCCTCCGCCGGAGTGCCGGAACGGGGTCTATATTGGTTTTTCATGGCTACAGAGGCTTCCGGCGGTGAGACTTCTGATCTAGGTTAACCCCAAGGGTTTTCGGAATTTTTGGGAATTTATAGGGTAAAGAGGGGGTGCGTGAGGCCACCGAGGTGGGCACAACCTACCTGGGCGCGCCTGGGCCCCCAGGCGCGCCTTGGTGGGTTGTGCCCCCCTCGGGGCACCCCACAGGTGCTGCTCTGGCCCATCGGGAGTCTTTTGGTCCATAAAAAAATCCATAAAAAGTTTCGCGGTGTTTGGACTCCATTTGATATTTATTTCCCGCAATGTAAAAAAACAAGCAAAAAACATCAACTAGCACTAAGCACTGGGTCAATAGGTTAGTCCCAAAAAATGATATAAAGTTGCTATAAAATTATTGTAAAACATCCAAGAATGATAATATAATGACATGAATACTTCGTAAATTATAGATATGTTGGAGATGTATCAGCATCACTAAGCTTAATTCCTACTCGTCCTCAAGTAGGTAAATGATAAAATAAATAATTTATGAAGTGTGAATGCTAGCAAGGTGCACAAGTTTGAATCAGTGATAATTTCAATCACTTTTCCTAGCATCATAACGACAATTCTTTCTTATAAAACTTCTCATGTTATAGTAGCAACCAATTCACATGTTAAGGTTCAAACAATGAATTCTCTTGAAACTCAACAACCTATTTTCTTAGTCACCAAGCAATTGCAATTAAACTTATTCAACAGAGTTTAAGTAAGAGCTCCATATACTCAACCATCATATAGTCTTCTATGATTGCTAACACTCACGCATACACATGAGCAAAACATTTCAACAGGACACATAGAAAGATATGGGCTTATAATTTTGCCTCCCAACGTATTCACCTCAAGGGTTATGTCAACAATAATAACTCATGCTACCCATATCCAATTGGATATATGTTCCTACATCTTACCTCACACATGATGCTTGCCAAAGGAGAAAAATAAAAAGGAATACAGAGAAAAACTTTGACTCTTTGCATAATAGTAAATACTGAAAAGTAAAGATATGCCCTTCGCAGAGGGAAGCAGAGGTTGCCATGCGCTTATTTGTTTGTATGCTCAACCCCTTAGTGCAAAAGAACGCCATGTTATATTGCCCCTTATGATAGCAACCTTTATTATGCAGTCTATCGCTTTTATTCTTTGCCATCACAAGTTCATACAACGCTCAATTTTCTCTTACACTAAATGATCTAACACTTTTAGAAGCAATTTTTATTGCCTTATTGCACCGATGATAACTTACTTGAAGGATCTTATTCAATCCTTAGGTAGATATGGTGGACTGTTGAAAATAAGATTTGGGTTTAAGGGTTTTTGGATGCACAAGTAGTATCTCTACTTGGTGCGGAATTTTTGGCTAGCAAAGATGGGGAGGCAAGCACCACATGTTGAAGGATCTATGACAATATAACTTCTATGTGAATATGAACAAACATAACCATTACGTTGTCTTCCTTGTCCAACGTCAACAATTTTGGCATATAATATTTTGATGGGGGCTCACAATCACAAAAGATTTCCAAGACAGTGTATTTGCATGTGAAAGTTCTCTTCCTTATACTATTTATTCGTGAATTGCTTGTATGACCAATATTGTGATTGTCAAGACTCAAAAGATTTCACTTCCTAAACCCAATGTGAAGCTACCGCTAGGCATGATATGATTTCAACCTCATGACATTCAATTTATTCAACAGTTTACTCATAGGATATAAGTGAAGCACAAGAGTAAATGACAAGCTACTCCAAAAGGATATAAATGAAGATCATGAGCATAATATTTCTTTCCCTCAAATTAATTTAAGTGAAGAAAGAGAGAATTTATTCAAAAATACTAAAGCACGCCGTGCTAAAAAATATTTAAGTGAAGCACTAGAGCAATTCCATAGAAAAGAGCTTCGTTGACGGGATGTGCGTGCCGCTTATCTAGCCTCCCTGGCAACTATTGAGGACTCTATTTTATTTAAAAACTATCAGTTCTAAGCATTTTATTAAAAAAGCAAGCAAAACAAAACAAAATGACATTCTAAGAATAGCACACATCATGTGAAGAAGCCAAAACTTAGGATCAACCGATACTAACCGATAATTGTTGATGAAGAAAGGTGGGATGCCTACCGAGGCATCCCCAAGCTGAGATGCTTAAGACTTATTGAAATATTATCTTGGGGTGCCTTGGGCATCCCTAATCTTGAGCTTTTGTGTCTCCTTAATTCCTTTTATATCACGGTTTTCCTAAATCTCAAAAGCTTCATCCACACAAAACTCAACAAGAACTCGTGAGATAAGTTAGTATAAACCAATGCAAAAACCTTATCATTCTATACTATAGAAAATCACTAAAATTATTATTCAAAATTTCATACTAAATGCCTCTGCATATTTAATACTCCTATCCTCAAATAGAATCATTAAACAAGAAAACATATGCAAACAATGCAAACATAACAGCAATCTGCCAAAATAGTACAGTCTATAAAGAATGCAAGAGTATCAATACTTATTAAACTCCAAAGATTATTAATATTTACCACTGTAGAAAATTTATCAGAGCTTATTTTGCAAAAAGTTTCAACATTTTATCACATTCTGAATTTTCTAGGGAATTTTTGCAACAGCGGTAAACTTTTTGTTTTCAAATAGCAACATGTAGACTTGTAAAATAAGCATAGTAAAGGCTATACTTGACATTTTTATTGAAATAAAAGATTCAAAATATTATTCTAAATAATAGAAAGAAAATACTGCCAAAATAAAATAACGCTCCAAGTAAAACTCATATCATG
Source organism: Triticum urartu (assembly GCF_003073215.2). Lineage (NCBI taxonomy): Eukaryota > Viridiplantae > Streptophyta > Magnoliopsida > Poales > Poaceae > Triticum > Triticum urartu. Next base: position 325,464,387 of record NC_053023.1, on the reverse strand, counting down.
TGACGAATGAAAACATAGCTCCAAGTGAGGTTACCGATAATGTTGGAGACGAAAGAGGGGATGCCTTCGGGGTCATCCCCAAGCTTAGTTGCTTAGATCTTCCTTGAATATTACTCCCTCCGTTCCTAAATATATGGTGTATAGTTTTTGCCACAGAAATTAAAGAACGCACGTGGAGGGAAAATTCACAAGTGTTGGGCGAGATTACACCTGACTAAGTGGCATGAGAAAATAAAGTAGCTTGCCTAATATAAGGAAATGTAATTGAATCCCAAAAAAATTATCCATACGAGTGGTGCAACTCAATACACCTTATATTTTGGGTTTTTCCTCAAAAGTCTATACACCTTATATCAAGGAACGGAGGGAGTACCTTGGGGTGCCTTGGGCATCCCCAAGCTTAGGGTATTGTCACTCTTTATTCTCCTCATATCGACATCTCACCCAGAACTCGAAAACTTCAATCACACAAAACTTAATGGAACTTTGTGAGTTAGGTTAGTATGATAAAGAGCAAACCATTTCACTTTCGGTACTGTCAAAGACAAGATTAATAATTGTTCTCACACAATGCCTACTATAAGATATCATTTCCACAATTTATATTGAGCATATAAGCCATGGAAACTAGAAAACAAGCAAACTATGCATTGAAAACAGAATCTGTCAAAAATAAAACAGTCTGTAGTAATCTATACTCCAACCATACTTCTGCTACTCCAAAAATTCTGAAAAATAGGAACACCTGATTAATTTGTCTATTAATGTTATACAAAAAAATCAGCATTTTATCGCGCTTCTGTTGAAAATGAGAATTGTTTTCCTGAGTGCAAAAGTTTCTGTTTTTCAGCAAGATCAAATCAATTATCACTGTAAGCCATCCCAAAGATCTTACTTGGCACTTTATTGAAACGAAAGCAATAAAACATGATTACTATAGTAACCTAATCATGTTAACACACAAAAACAGTAGGTAAAAGTGTTGGGTTGTCTCCCAACAAGCTCTTCTCTTTAATGCCTTTTAGCTAGGCATGCTGATTTCAATGATGCTCGCATAAAAGATAAGAATTGAAACATAAAGAGAGCATCATGAATCACATGGCAAGCACATTTAAGCCTAACATAATTCCTATGCATAGGGATTTTGTGAGCAAAAAATTTATGGGAACAAGAATTAACTAGCATAGGAAGGCAAAACAAGCATAATTTCAAGATTTTCAACACACAGAGGGGAAACTTGATATTTTTGCAATATGTAAAAGCATATGTTCCCCTCTCATAATAATTTTTCAGTAGCATCATGAAGAAATTCAACAATATAACCATCACATAAAGCATTCATTTCATGACACAAAAGCATAGAAAACTTATTACTCTCCACATAAGCAAATTTCTTCTCATCAATAGTAGTGGGAGGAAACTCAACAAAATAACTATCATCAGAGTGAAAATTAAAATCATGATGACAAGTTTCATGGTTATAATTATTGTTTATAACATACATGTCATCACCATAATCATCATACATAGCAACTTTGTTATCATAGTCAATTGAAGCCTCATCCAAAATGGTGGATTCATCACTAAATAAAGTCATGACCTCTCCGAATCCACTTTCATCATTATAATCATCATAAATAGGAGGCATACAATCATTATAAAAAATGTGCACATCAAATCTTGGGGGACTAAAAATGTCATCTTCATCAAATATAACATCCCTAAGCTTATGGCTTTGCATATCATTGGCATCATGGATATTCAAAGAATTCATACGAATAATATTGCAATCATGCTCATCATTCAAAGATTTTTTTTCAAACATTTTATAGAATTCCTCCTCTATCAATTGAGCACAATTTTCCTTTCCATCATTTTCAAGAAATATATTATAAAGAAGATCAATAATATGATGCAACCTCAATTCCATTTTTTGTACTTTTCTTTTATGAACCAAACTAGTGATAAAACAAGAAACTAAAAGACTCAATTGCAAGATCTAAAGATATACATTCAAGCACTCACCTCACTGGCAACGACGCGAGAAAAGAGCTTGATGTCTACTATGCAACTTTATTCTTGTAGACTCGTGTTGGGCCTCCAAGCGCAAAGTTTTTTAGGACAGTAGCAATTTTCCCTCAAGTGTATGACCTAAGGTTTATCAATCCGTGGGAGGTGTAGGATGAAGATGGTCTCTCTCAAATAACCCTGCAACCAAATATAAGAAATCTCTTGTGTCCCCAACACACCCAATACAATGGCAAATTGTATAGGTGCACTAGTTCGGCGAAGAGATGGTGATAAAAGTGTACTATTGATGATAGAAATATATTTTTATAATCTGAATAAATAAAAACAGCAAGGTAGCAATTGATAAAATGGAGCAAAAACGGTATTGCACTTGAAAATGAGGCCTAGGGTCCATACATTCGCTAGTGCAATCTCTCAACAATGCTAATATAATTGGATCATATAACAATCCCTCAACGTGCGATGAAGAATCACTCCAAATTAAGTTCTTATCTAGCGGAGAACATAAGAAGAAATTGTTTGTAGCTATTCTTTCTGATTGATCTATCCAAGAGTTCGTACTAAAATAACACCAAGTTATTCTTTCCGATCGATCTATCAAGAGTTCATACTAAAATAACACAAGTTATTCTTTCCGATCGATCTATCAAGAGTTCGTACTAAAATAACACCAAAGCAAATTCAAATTCATAATACTCAATCCAACACAAAGAACCTCAAAGAGTGCCCCAAGATTTCTACTGGAGAAACAAAGACAAGAACGTGCATCAACCCCTATGCATAGATTACCCCAATGTCACCTTGGGTATCCGTGAGTTGAGTGCCAAAACATATATCAAGTGGATCAATAGGATACCCCATTGTCACCACAAGTATTCATATGCAAGACATATATCAAGTGCTCTCAAATCCATAAATGTATTCAATCCGATAAAACAAAATATCAAAGGGAAAACTCAATTCACAACAAGATAGAGAGGGGAAACACCATATCATCCGACTATATTAACAAAGCCCGCGATACATCAAGATCGTGACATCTCAAGAACACGAGAGAGAGAGAGATTAAACACATAGCTACTGGTACAAACCCTCAGCCCCGAGGGTGGACTACTCCCACCTCATCGTGGTGGCTGCCGGGATGATGAAGATGGCCACCAGTGATGATTTCCCCCTCCGGCGGAGTGCCAGAACGGGGTCTAGATTGGTTTTTCGTGGCTACAGAGACTTGCGGTAGCGGGACTTTCGATCTAGGCTAACCCCGAGGGTTTACGGAATATTTGCGAATTTATAGGGGAAAGAGTGGGTGCGGGAGGCCACCAAGGTGGGCACAACCCACCTGGGAGCGCCTGGGCCCCTAGGCGTGCCCTGGTGGGTTGTGCCCCCTCGGGGCGCCCCCCACGTGCTGCTTTGGCCCATCGGGAGTCTTTTGGTCCATAAAAAATCCACAAAAAGTTTCATGGTGTTTGGACTTCGTTTGATATTGATTTCCTGCAATGTAAAAAACAAGAAAAAACAGCAACTGGCATCGGGCAATGGGTCAATAGGTTAGTCCCAAAAAATGATATAAAGTTGCTATAAAATGATTGTAAAACATCCAATAATGATAATATAACAGCATGAATACTTCATAAATTATAGATACGTTGGAGACGTGTCAATCAACATATTGATCCAATGCCCAGTGCCAGTTCCTGTTTGTTGCATGTTTTTTGTTTCGCAGAAAATCCATATCAAATGGAGTCCAAATGGAATAAAAACTTATAGAGATTTTTTTGGAATATATGTGATTTTTGGGAAAAAGAATCAACGTGAGACGATGCTCGAGGGCCCACAAGGATGGAGGGTGCTCCCCAGGGGGTAGGGCGCGCCCCTGGTCCTTATGGCCACTCTGTAAGGCGGTCGATGCCCTTCTTCTGGCGCAAGAAAGCTAATATCCGGATAAAATCATGTTAAAATTTCTGCCCAATCGGAGTTACGGATCTTGGGGAATTTAAGAAAGGGTGAAAGGCCAGAATCTGGGAGCACAGAAACAGAAGGAAACAGAGAGAGAGAGAGATCCAATCTCAGAGGGGCTCCCGCCCCTACGCCACCATGGAAGCCAAGGACCAGAGGGGAAACCCTTCTCCCATCTAGGGGGAAGGTCAAGGAATAAGAATAAGAATAAGAAGGGGGGCTCTCTCCCCCACTCCCCCGGAGGCGCCGGAACGCCGCCGGGGCCATCAACGCAGCGACAATCTACACCAACAACTCTCTCCCTCTCTATGCAGTAGTGTAACACCCCTTCTCCCCACTGTAATCTCTACTTAAACATGGTGCTCAACGCTATATATTATTTCCCAATGATGTATGGCTATCCTATGATGTTTGAGTAGATCTGTTTTGTCCTATGGGTTGATTGATGATCGCGATTGGTTTGAGTTGCATGTTTTATTATTGGTGCTGTCCTATGGTGCTCTCCGTGTCGCGCAAGCGTGAGGGATCCCCGTTGAAGTGTTTGCAATATGTTCATGGTTTTCTTATTGTCTGCGTTGCGTGAGTGACTAGAACACCAACACGAATAAGTGGGTCATGGCGTATGGGAATATAGAGGACTTGATACTTTAATGCTATGGTTGGGTTTTCCCTGAATGATCTTTAGTAGTTACGTATGTTTGCTAGAGTTCCAATCATAAGTGCATATGATCCAAGAAGAGAAAGTATGTTAGCTTATGCCTCTCCCTCATATAAGATTGCAATAATAATCACCAGTCTAGTTATCGATTGCCTAGGGACAAATAACTTTCTTGTGACAAAAATATCTCTACTAAAACTAACTTAGTTGTGTCTTTATCTAAATAGCCCCTAGATTTTATTTACATGCTCTTTATTATCTTGCAGACCTATCCAACAACACCTACAAAGTACTTCTAGTTTCATACTTGTTCTAGGTAAAGCGAACGTAAAGCGTACGTAGGGTTGTATCGGTGGTCGATAGAAGTTGAGGGAATATTTGTTCTACCTTTAGCTCCTCATTGGGTTCGACACTCTCACTTATCCAAAGAGGCTACAACTGACCCCCTATACTTGTGGGTTATCAAGACCTTTTTCTGGCGCCGTTGCTGGGGAGCAATAGCGTGGGGTGAATATTGTCGTGTGTGCTTGTTTGCTTTATCACTTAGTAGTTTTTATTTTCTATTCTAAGCTGTTTTCTATCTTTAGTTATGGGTAGAAAATGCAAAATACCAAAAAATTAGTTGTACCTACTAAACCAATGGTTGAAGAACCACCCAAAATCTATCATACTACTGAAGCTTTCTACCTGGATCATCTTCGATCCCTATGTGCCTGTGCTGAAACCCCAACTAGCTTAGTTGAGGGCAAATCTTTAGATGAGCATGCTTGTTATGTGCGACACCATTTATCTCAAAAAGGGAAACTTTTACTGGATAAATTCATCGTTTGCAATGCTATGCTTGGAATTGATGTGAAATATATGATTTTACTTCTTCTTCTGAAGACCCTAAGAAACACCTTCCCTACCAATGTGAGTTTAGTGATAATGGAATCATATCTTAGTATGCTAAGGGTGTTTATAATTACTATGATGTTCAACAAATTGAAGAATTTGTTACTTTTAAGGGTGCTTATGAAATTGCTTCTTTGATTGAAAAGTATGATGCTACTGTTTACAAATCTGAAAATTTTGCCATACTTAATTATTGTTATGATAATTATGCTTCTAATGCCTATGTTAAACCATATATTCAGGACTCCTCCATCGTCCAAGAAGAGATTAACATTTTGCAGGAGTCTATGGAAGAAGAAATTGATGAAACTGTGAGCTCATTGGATGAAAGAGATGATGAGGAGAGCGAAGAACAAAAGGAGGAAGAGCGGATTAGCTACCAGTGTCCACCTTCTAATGAGAGTAACCCTCCAAGTCATACATTGTTTAATGTCCCTTCGTTCTTACCGAAGGATGAATGCTATGATAATTGCTATGATCCCGTTGATTCATTTGAAATATCCCTTTTTGATGAACTTGGTAATTGCTATGCTTGTGGCTAAGATGCCAATATGAATTATGCTTATGGAGATGAACTTGCTATAGTTCCTTATGTTAAGAATGAAATTGTTTCTATTGCACCCACACATGATAGTCCTATTATCTTTTTGAATGCTCCAAACTACACTATATCGGAGAAGTTTGTTCTTATTAAGGATTACATTGATGGGTTGCCTTTTACCGGTGCACATGATAATTTTGATGAATGTAATATGCATGTGCTTGCTGCTCCTACTTGCAATTATATAAGAGAGGAACTACATCTCCACCTCTTTATGTTTCCAACACGATAAAATTGCAAGAAACTACTTATGCTATGTATTGGCCTTTACTTCATGTGCATGAATTGTTCTTGTATGACATGCCGATGCATAGGAAGAGAGTTAGACTTCGTCATTGCATGATTTATGTTGCTTTGTGCTCACTACTAAATGCCAAATCATTGTTAATTAAAATTGGCTTTGATATACCTTGGGATCCGGGTGGATCCATTACTTAAGCACTACATGCCTAGCTTAATGGCTCTAAAAAAGCGCTGCCAGGGAGAGAACCTGGAAGTTTTAGAGAGTCATTTCTTTCTGTAGAGTGCTTTTATAAAGTTTAAAAACAAAAAAATATAGAGGGGAACTTAAAAACTTTTTCACAAAAGAGAAGTGATTGGAAGTTATGCATTGGAGAAGTGAGGGTCGACCTTGAACACTTGTGTTCATGCTCATGGAAACAATGTAGATTTTTCATGAAGATTCTCACAAAAATAATTATCCCCTTGTACAATTACATTGTATTATAAAAATAATGTGCCAAGATTTGCCTTTAAGATGATTAGATTGCTTGTTTGGTTTGTGCGGTGCAAAAACAGAAACTTTGGCTGTAGTGCATGATTTTACATTTTTTACTGGAAAGTCAAACGCTTCTGGAACTTTCTGCAGAGTACTTATATACAAATATTTTATTTTTTCCAAATGTTTCAGAATTTTTGGAGTTACAAAAGTATGGTTGATGTTCAGATTACTATAGACTGTCCTGTTTAAGACAGATTCTGTTTTTGATGCATTGTTTTGCTAGTTTTGATGAAACTGTCAATTTTTTCGGAGGTATAAGCCATAGAGAAGTTATAATACAGTAGCTAAAATGCAAAAGTAAAATATGGATGGATTTTCAATAGTACTTGGAGTGGTAATTTGTTTTATTATGCTAATGGACCTCATGAGGGTTTTGTTATGTTTTGTGTGATTGAAGTTTTCAAGTTTTGGGTAAGATCACGATGGATGAAGGAATAAGGAGTGGAAAGAGCCCAAGCTTGGGGATTCCCGAGGCACCCCAAGGTAATATTCAAGGACTCCCAAGCAACTAATCTTGGGGATGGCCCGGAAGGCATCCCCTCTTTCTTCTAATGATCATCGGTAATTTTACTTGGAGCTATATTTTTATTCATCACATGATATGCATAAATCTTGGAGCGTCGTGTGCCCTTTTATTTTTCTTTTAGTAATGCACCATGCTGGTATGAGATAGTCCTTGGTTGATTTATATAATGCTCTTTGCACTTCACTTATATCTTTTGAGTATGGATTTATAGAATGCTTCATGTGCTTCACTTATATCATTTGAAGTTTGGATTGTATGTCTCCCTACACATAGAAAACTGCCATTTGTAGAATGCTCTTTTGCTTCACTTATATATTTTTAGAGCGTGTGCATATCTTTTGTAGAAAGAATTAAACTCTCTTGCTTCATGCCATGATGGCTTTTCCCTCAAAAAAATATCTATTTAGAGAGTTGATAGGAATTGGTCATTATCGGTGTCAAAACCGGCGGATCTCGGGTAGGGGTCCTGAACTATGCGTCTAAGGTCGATGGTAACAGGAGACATGGGACACAATGTTTACCCAGGTTTGGGCCCTCTCTATGTAGCTAATACCCTACGTCCTGCTTGATTGATATTGATGAATACGAGTATTACAAGAGTTGATCTACCTCAAGATCGTAATGGCTAAACCCTAGAGGTCTAGCTTGTATGGATATGGTAATGAATATCTCCCTCTCCGGACTAAGCCCTCTAGTTTATATAAACACCAGGAGGATCTAGGGTTACATAAGGTCGGTTACAAAGAAAGGAATCTACATATTTGATCGCCAAGCTTGCCCTCCACGCCAAGGAGAGTCCCATCCGGACACGGGTTCAGTCTTCGGTCTTCGCATCTTCACAGCCCATCAGTCCGGCCCATGGCTAACAGGCTGGACGCCTGAGGACCCCTTAGTCAATGACTCCCTCAGTAGCCCCTAAACCTAGCTTCAATGACAAGGTATCTGGCGCGTAGATCTGTCTTCGGCATTGCAAGGCGGGTTCCTCCTTCCGAACTCCAAGATAGTCTTCGGACGAAACAATCATGTCTGGATCTGTAACACACAGCCATAGAGAGTATAATATTTCACGAATCCAATCTGCTGACTACTTTAGTAATGTGACGTCACATCAGTCCGGCCATAATTTTGAAGCGTTTTTCGTCTGCCACTCCCCGTTTCGAGACGCGGTTTGCCATTGGCATGTCTTGTCAAAGCAGAGATCGTGTCCCCTTATTGCGGGATTTTCATCAATTCGGGCATGGGTAACCCGTGCCTGTTTACACAGCCCTTGGGAATAGGCGAGGTTTAAGGCTAGTGGGAGGCGTTCGATATTCACTGCCTTTATAAGGGGATAAGGATTCCCTGTTCTTCTCCCACGCCTTCTCCTTCCTCTGCCCATCCATACTCGAGCTCCAGCACCCTAGCTCTAGCTTTCCCCGCCCAAGAAAGCACTCTAATCATGCCCAGATCCGGAGCTGGAGGCAAGTGGATGGCCTCCTATGTCAAGAAGGAGGACATCAAGGAGCTCCAGGAGGCCGGATACCTAGCCAAGGGGATCGTTTACCGACTCCCGGCCAAGGGACAAATCGTCCCTACCCCAGAGCCCCATAAGAGGGTGGTGTTTCTCACAGATTTCGTCCGCGGGCTGGGATTCCCTCTCCACCCATTTGTTCGCGGATTGATGTTTTACTATGGGCTGGACTTCCATGATCTAGCCCCCAACTGTATCCTCAACATCTCAGCATTTACTGTTGTGTGCGAGGCCTTTCTCCGTATCCCACCTCACTTTGGCCTATGGCTGAAGATCTTCAATGTGAAGCCGAAGGTGGTGAGCAGCCAACAAGCAGAGTGTGGAGGCGCTATGGTGGGTAAGATGCCCAATGTCACCTGTCCCGAAGGCTCCTTTGTGGAGACGGTGAAGGGGTGGCAGTCGGGGTGGTTCTACATCACCGAACCGCGCAACACCAATTGGGTGGCGGCCCCGAATTCCGATCTGAAGCTCCAATGCGGCTCACCTCCTGGCAAGAGAAGGGCCTAACCTGGGGCTCTTCGAGCGAGCTGACTAGGCTCCATACGTGCGTCCAGAACATGATAACCAAGAGGGTCAAACTCGTCAGCGTGATCCAGGTTATGCTCATTCGCCGGATCCTTCCGTGCCAACGCCGGACTTGCTATTTGTGGGAGTTCAATCCGGCCAAGCACCAGCCACTACTAGAGCTCTTCGGCACGCACAAAGACATCTGGAAAGTGCTCTTCAAGGCCGGCGAGACACCACCGCCCACAACCGAGGATCGCGGGCTCAGCTTAAAATGCCAGGCCAATTCGGTAAGTTCTTTCATGTTTTCAAGGTATACCCTCTACTAGCATATTTTGAGGAAGGAGTCTAAGACTTCCTATCAATTTTTCAGGCCTGGATCGATATAGCGGGGCGGATTAACTAGCCGGCTCCGCTACCCGAAGACCAAGAAACCCCACTTCTGACGAAGATGCTGTTTCCGGCGCCTTATGAGGTGCCGGAGAAGAAGGCCAAGAAAATGGCCAAAGGGGCGAGGAGTGGCCTTCGCCGAAAGGGTGCTTCAAACGTGATGTCCGGAGACGAGACTCCCTCTTCGGCCACCGAAGACGATGGCGAGGAGGAGGAAGAAAACGAATCCCCCCTGAGGAGGGAAGGAAGAAAAGGGGGGCCTCCCCAACTCTGGAGGCGAAGACGCCCAAGAGGGGGAAGGGCTCCCTCGCGGATAACTCCACGTGGGATGTCGATAGCAGTCCGGAGCGACCCCCCGAACCAAGCCTCCGGCTGCCTCGTAAGTACCTTATGCACATCCAAATGTCTGGCCTTTCCATTTTGTAATATTAATATGCTTAAATTATGCTATTGCAGTCCGGCCCGTGACAGCTCCCCGTGATCCTCGACAGAGGGTTCGCTAGACTCAAAGGAGATGGCTAGCATGTCTCCGCCGCCCGCACACTCTATGTCGCCCAAGGGTGATGACGAGGTGGTTTCCCAAAGGACCTTCCCAGACCGGAAGGAGATTCCAGAGATCGTCAGGGTGGCACCCCAGGATGACTCCTCGGCCGCCGGACACATGGGGGAAAAGCCCCCATGGGGACAGGTGATGGGGGCCGAGTTCCATTCGGCCCTCAGCCAGATACCATTCCGGAGACCTACATGGCTCCGGAGTCCAGCGAAGGGCCTTCCCCAAACCGAGGAGGTGTGCCTATTCCGCCGGTGACCTCTGTCCAACTAGAGGCACCGAATAATCCGAAGGAAGCGCTGCGAGGCACCTCCATTGTGGATGAGCATCGTGTCCTTATGGGTACGGTGATCGAAAAGGTTCAGTCTGCCAAAAGCGGACTGATCGAGGCCCGCGCTAGCCTTTTAACAGGCTTTGAGGTAATAATTATAGAAAGAATATCACAGTGTAGACAGTAGCCCCTGCTGCTCTGTTCGGTGTCTGGAAAGGAAAAGCCGAGCAGAGGATCAAAATAATTTTCACAGGAGTCTAACATAAGATGTCTATGTGAATAAGCAGGCGTCGCTGCTGGCCGCTGCCGCTCATACTGCGGAGGTTTCCGGACTGAAGCAGAACCTGGAGCGGGCCAAGAAAGAGCTCGGCCTCGTGAAAAAGCAGCTGGAGGACATCCAAGGTATGCAGTAACCTGCATGTATATTTAGGAAAGATGAATGGTTCGTGCTGACTAAAGTGGCATGAATTTATTAGGGGCCACGACCGAGGTGGCAACCCTCAAGAAGGCGTTAGCCGTGGCCGAGGACAAAGCAGCCAGGGAACGCACCACGCGCGAGAAGCACGAGGCCCGGGTCGGCAAAGTCCAGCAAGAGCTCCAGGATGCCGTCAAGAAGTACGAGTCCCTGGAGCGTGATTCTAAGACGCATGGGTCCAAACTTGTGAAGGCCCACCAGAGCGCACAAGATGCCCGAGCTGAAGCCCAGAGTGCCCTTCAGGAAATCCAGGCGACCAAGAAGATCGCCGTGGGTAAGGCTTTCGTTATGCAAAGCAAGTCTGCGAAGGAAACATTCCTTTTACTTACCCGAATTTGGAGCTCTCCACGGGCGTTTACGGATTTGCCGCGCAGCGTATCGGATGCTGCCGAGTTCTATAGCGCCGAAGAAGGGAGTTCTACGGAGAAGTTGTTCTGGTCTCAATACCTTTGAGCAAAACATCCGGCGCCCTTCAGCGACCAGCTAAAACAGCTGGTCGAGTTGCACAAGGCAGCCAAGTAAGCCATGAAGGACCTAATAGTCCAACTATGGCATGTCGAACCCATGCCCAGCAGCTACTTTAGACTTGTGAAGCGGCTTGTGGGTGCCTGCCCACGGCTTGAGGTCGTGAAGCGGTCGGTCTGTATTGAAGGTGCATGGATGGCCTTTGCCCGCGCCAAGACGCACTAAGCAAAGATGGATGCCAAGAAGCTAATGACCGAGGGGCCGCCTGAGGGCAAGGAGCACCATCGACCCGAGCTATATTTTGATAGTGTCCTGGAGGGATCCTGCCTTGTGGCGGAGCAATGTACGAAGGATGTTATATTCCCATGAAAACATTCATATTATCCTGTCCTGTAATATGGAACAATGATGTTATGTGATATAATGATTGTGATTTTAAAATTTTACCTCTTGTGCGGCCGTTTATGAAATCTGAGGGTTGACCAGTCGTCGGCTTCTACCCCCACGTAGATAGTACGGGGGTGTGAGGGATAAATCTAAACACTCTTTACTCCATATTCTGGTCCTTAAAGGAGGTGTTTAGCGCAACGAACAAGGCAATCAGACTATACGACCTTTATCGCCCTCACTTAGCCATAGGAGTTTAACAATGAGAATTTTGGCGAAGCCCCTTGTATTCGGAGGACCGAACTTGGGGCGTTACACGCACCTGATCGGATAAGAAATTGATTCCTCGCATAAAGCGAAAAAAATCTCTAAGGATTTGAAACCTCTCGGACAGCTGACCGGCTCGCGCTGCATCATGACAGTCAGTTTTCGACTTTCTCTACCGAGGCACTCATCCGAAAGAACCGGGACACAATCGTAGTAGTTCTCCCTTTACTAGCCTAGCCGATATAGCAGAACATAAGGTAGTAAGCACAGGAGCCGGACAACCCAACTATTGACCAAAGACATGAGTCAGAGCCGATGCATATAATGCTATAAGTTCGGGGTGCCGAACTGCACTGAAAAAGGTGTTCGGACTTTATTGCCGTACTATGCGGCGTGAAAGCCCCTGGTGAAGTAAAACGTACCAAAGTGTACGTGTGCAATGAGTAATAAATACAAAGGTAAGGAAAAAGGGAAAATTAAGTAATAAGCTGATGCTACCATTTATTTACCATTGTAATGTGCTTAATACATTGAGGCGTACTTGTACATGTAATGCAATAAGCAAGTAAGGCTATTTAACATGCCATGACCAAGAGCGAGCTATGTGCGGGTATGTAAAACAGGTATATCAATCATTAGCAGAGACCACCTGGGAATTCCTGTGTACGCCAAAGCTCCTTGCCTCCTTGGTGTGTCCGACAAACGGGTTTTCAGGAGAAACCTCAAAAAGAGAAAAACCCGAAATGAAAAGAAAAAGTGAAGGTGTGCGAATCCTAGGGTCGGTCGAGCCGCACAGTGGATCACGAGCTAGCTATGCCTCCGTCAATACCCATGGAATTTTGAGTGCGTAATTCTGTACGCGCGGTACGAATGCCGCCGTTTGATTGGGACTAGGACGGAGGCCAAATTTCTAGTTAAGCTCTTGACGAGCCAAGCTGTCTTGCTGCAGGATAGTCCGGACTCTCTTAATGGTGTCCGGGGGCTCGGCCGCCGAATTAAGGTTCTGCTGGAAAAGGCCGCGCTATGCTCCTCGGTATGGAGGGAGATTTTCGTATTTCCATTGACTATTATGACGCCACATGGTCCGGGCATCTTGAGCTTGAGATAAGCGTAGTGAGGTACCGCATTGAATCAAGCAAATGCGGTTCGTCCAAGCAGTGTATGATAGCCGCTGTGAAAGAGGACGATGTCGAAAATTAACTCCTCGCTTCGGAAGTTGTCTGGAGATTCAAAGACAGCCTCTAGTGTGATTGAGCCCGTATAATGGGCCTCTATGCCTAGTATGACTCCTTTAAAGGTAGTCCTTGTGGGCTTGACCCGTGATGGGTTAATGCCCATTTTGCACACTGTATCCTGATAGAGAAGATTGAGGATGCTGCCACCGTCCATGAGGAGTCGTGTTAGGTGGAATCCATCAATGATTGGGTCTAGGACTAGTGCGGCTGATCCGCCATGCCGGATATTGGTCGGATGATCCCGACGATCAAAAGTGATCGGGCATGATGACCATGGATTGAATTTTGGGGCGACTGGCTCTATCGCATAGACGTCCCTGAGTGCGCGCTTGCGCTCCCTATTGGGGATGTGTGTGGCATATATCATGTTCACTGTTTTGACTTGAGGGGGAAACTTCTTCTATCCCCCTGTGTTTGGCTGCAGTGGCTCCTCGTCATCGTCCTCGCTTTGCGATCCCTTTTCCTTGTTTTTGACATTTAACTTGCCGGCTTGCTTAAAAACCTAGCAATCTCTATTGGTATGCTTGGCTAGTTTGTCTGGGGTGCCATGGATTTGGCACATACGGTCGAGTATGCGGTCTATGCTGGATGGTCCCTGATTGTTTCTTTTATACGGCTTTTTCTGCTGGCCTGACTTGGAGCCGCTGAATCCGGCATTAACAGCAGTGTCATCGGTGTTGTCGTCATTGCTTTAGCGTTTGTGTTTGCTGTGTCGGACCTTGCCGTTGCGGTTCTTAACCTCAGAGGGGCCTGCCTCACTAGCTGTGTTTTTGCTACGAGCCAACCAACTATCCTCACCCACACAAAAGCGGGTCATGAGTGCCGTGAGGGCTGCCATAGATTTCGGCTTTTCTTGGCCGAGGTGGCGGGCGAGCCATTCGTCGCGGATGCTATGTTTGAAGGCCGCTAGGGCTTCGGCATCTGGACAGTCGACGATCTGGTTCTTTTTGGTTAGGACCTAGTCCAAAATTTCCTGGCTGACTCCCCAGGTTGTTGGACTATGTGGCTTAAATCATCGGCGTCTGGTGGCCGGACATATATACCTTGGAAGTTGTCGAGGAAGGCTTCTTCCAAGTCCTCCCAGCTGCCGATAGAATTTTCAGGAAGGCTATTTAACCAGTGCCGAGCTATCCCTTTGAGCTTTAGTGGGAGGTATTTGATAGCGTGGAGGTCATCTCCGCGGGCCATGTGGATATGGAGAATAAAATCCTTGATCCATACCGCGGGGTCAGTTGTTCCGTCGTATGATTCAATGTTAATGGGTTTGAACCCTTCGGGGAATTCGTGATCCATTACTTCATCGGTGAAGCAAAGGGGGTGTGTGGCGCCTCTATATCAGGCCGCATCGCGACGTAGCTCCGATGGAGTCCGTCTGCGGTTGTCAGCTCGGGTGTGACCAGGTTTGTCACGTCCGAATAGGTAGCCATCATCATGTGTCAAGGAACATCCTCGCGATCCGTAAATCGATTAGGTATATCCTGCTTTATTGTTCAGGTCATGTCGAAGGTCATATGTATGATCGTGAGCTGATTTACCTCTGCCTTTGCGATGAGGCGTGGCAGGCTGGTGTTTGGCTTGAATTGCTGCTTTGTCCTGTCCACGTGGTGGTCGGTCAGCCGCATTGCGCGATGGTGGCATGTGTACTGGCACCTCGTCATCGAATTGAGGTAGTAATTTGCGCTTAGGGTAGCTTTTGGCTGGGCGCTTGAGGCCGTATTCTTCGGCTGCTAGGACGTTGGTCCAGTTATCGTTGAGAAGATCTTGGTCAGCGTGAAACTGCTGCTGCTTCTTTTTCAGGCTCCTTGAAGTGGCTATTAGCGGGCGCTTGAAGCGCTCCTGCTCAAGAGGTTCCTCAGGGACGATGAAATCCTCGTTGCCGAGGCTCGCCTCATCCTCGCAGAGCAGAAGATAATTACTATCCTCCGAGTCCTCGTGCGTGGCCTGTCTACCAGGGCTAACCTGCCCATCTTCCCATTCATCCCGTTCGGTAGCTATGTCAATGGGGTCTTCGTTGTCTTCAGCACCTTCCAGAGTGTTATCTACTCCTGTGCCGGTGTTGCTATCTTTACTGCAGCGTGACTTAGAGCAGCGCCGCTAACGCCGGCGTTTCGGTTGTATCTTAGGAGGTTTATCCTCAACTGGGTCTTCTTTGTCATCGCCGCTATTCTCCTTTGTTGCATCCACCATGTACACATCGTACGAGGAAGTGGCCGTCCAGCGTCCGATGAATGGCGGGTCCTGGGCCTCTTATTCTCCGGCATCGTCGTCCATACCGTCGATGTCATCGGAGCCGTAATCGAGCATGTCAGTTAAGTCTTCGACAGTTTGAACTGGATATAGTTCGGCTGTGAGTCCCCCGCCAAGACAGGTTCTTTAATGAGCTTAGCACGTCGCCCAAGGGTGAGTGTTGGAAGATGTTTGCGGCACTGAACTCGAAGATCGATAAACGATCAAGTTCGGCATCCGTGGACTCACATGGTTCGGAACTTACACCCGGAGATGAGTCCGTGGTTCCGGTGACAAGAATATTGTGTGAGTTTAAGTCCATGTGCGGCTCCAACGCGGGGGAATCTGTGGCCTCCGAGGTGGGGTTGAACCTCCAGTCCTTAGATAGCGCAGTTACAGGAGCTATCTCCTGAATATGGTCCGATGACAGATTAAGGTCATGTTCATCGAGGTGACCAGGAGCGATCGCCGCGGTCTCGAATCTAGCAAAGATCAAATCTCCACAGATGTCCGCGACATAGTTCAAGCTCCCAAATCTTACATGATGGCCAGGGGCGTAGCTCTCGATCTACTCCAGGTGGCCAAACGAGTTGGCCCACAGTGCGAAGCCGCCGAACACGAAGATCTTTCTGGGGAGGAAGGTTTCTCCTTGGACAGCGTTACTATCGACGATTGAAGGGGCCATCGAACCTCTCCTCGATGGCACAGTGGAACTCTCAATGAAAGCACCAATGTCGGTGTCAAAACTGGCGGATCTCGGGTAGGGGGTCCCGAACTGTGCGTCTAAGGTCGATGGTAACAGGAGACAGGGGACACGATGTTTACCCAAGTTCGGGCCCTCTCTATGGAGGTAAGACCCTACGTCCTGCTTGATTGATATTGATGAATACGAGTATTACAAGAGTTGATCCACCTCGAGATCGTAATGGCTAAACCCTAGAGGTCTAGCTTGTATGGATATGGTAATGAATATCTCTCCCTCTCCGGACTAAGCCCTCTGGTTTATATAAACACCAGGAGGATCTAGGGTTACATAAGGTCAGTTACAAAGGAAGGAATCTACATATTTGATCGCCAAGCTTGCCCTCCACGCCAAGGAGAGTCCCATCCGGACACGGGTGCAGTCTTCGGTC
This sequence comes from Triticum urartu, assembly GCF_003073215.2. Taxonomy (NCBI): domain Eukaryota; kingdom Viridiplantae; phylum Streptophyta; class Magnoliopsida; order Poales; family Poaceae; genus Triticum; species Triticum urartu. The sequence goes on along the minus strand of NC_053023.1, from coordinate 325,447,527 downwards.
TTCGCATCTTCATAGCCTATCAGTCCATCCCATGGCTAACAGGCCGGACGCCCGAGGACCCCTTAGTCCAGGACTCCCTCAGTCATTCACATGGTTAGTCATAAAATCCTACATAAAACTTGTAGATCATTGAATATGATATGTTTGATTACTTGCAATAGTTCACGATATAAAGATGGGGATATTAGAGTCATGCTAGTGGGTAATTGTGGATTGTAGAAATACTTGTGTTGAAGTTTGTGATTCCCGTAGCATGCACGTATGGTGAACCGTTATGTGATGAAGTCGGAGCATGATTTATTTATTGATTGTCTTCCTTATGAGTGGCGGTCGGGGGCGAGCGATGGTCTTTTCCTACCAATCTATCCCCCTAGGAGCATGCGCGTAGTACTTTGTTTCGATAGCTAATAAACTTTTGCAATAAGTATGTGAGTTCTTTATGACTAATGTTGAGTCCATGGATTATACACACTCTCGCCCTTCCATCCTTGCTAACCTCTTCGGTACCGTGCATTGCCCTTTCTCACCTCGAGAGTTGGTGCAAACTTTGCCGGTGTATCCAAACCCTGTGATATAATACACTCTATCACACATAAACCTCCTTATATCTTTCTCAAAACAACCACCATACCTACCTATCATGGCATTTCCACAGCCATTTCGAGATATATTGCCATGCAACTTCCATCTTCATCACATACATGACTTGAGTGTTCATTGTCATATTGCTTTGCATGATCGTAAGATAGCTAGCATGATATTTCCATGGCTTGTCCATTTTTTGATATCTTTGCTATGCTAGATCATTGCACATCCTGGTACACTGCCAGAGGAATTCATATAGAGTCATACTTTGCTAGATATCGAGTTGTAAGTAAATAAAAGTGTGATGATCATCATTATTAGAGCATTGCCCCGGTGAGGAAAGGATGATGGAGACTATGATCCCCCCACAATTCGGGATGAGACTCCAGACGAATTTTTTTTTTTAAAAAAAAGAGGCCAAAAAAGAGGGCACCGAAAAAACAAAAAAAGAGAAAAAGAGAGAAGGGGCAATGCTACTATCCTTTTACCACACTTGTGCTTCAGAGTAGCACCATGTTATTCATATAGAGAGTCTCCTGAGTTATCACTTTCATATACTAGTGGGAATTTTCATTATAGAACTTGGCTTGTTATTACGATGATGGGCTTCCTCAAATGCCCAAGGTCTTCATGAGCAAGGAAGTTGGATGCACACCCACTTAGTTTTTAGTTTGAGCTAACATACACTTATAGCTCTGGTGCATCTGTTGCATGGCAATCCCTACTCCTCGCATCGACATCAATTTATGGGCATCTCCATAGCCCGTTGATTAGTCGTGTCGATGTGAGACTTTCTTCCTTTTTGTCTTCTCCACACAACCTCCACCGTCATATTCTATTCCACCTATAGTGCTATATCCATGGCTCACGCTCATGTATTGCATGACAGTTGAAAAGGCTTGAGAACATTAAAAGTATGAAACAATTGCTTGGCTTGTCATCGGGGTTGTGCATGATGAAATACTTTGTGTGATGAAGATGGAGCATAGCCAAACTATATGATTTTGTAGGGATAACTTTCTTTGGCCATGTTATTTTGAGAAGACATGATTGCTTTATTAGTATGCTTGAAGTATTATTGTCTTAATGTCAAATGATAGACTATTGCTTTGAATCACTCGTGACTTAATATTCAAGCCATGATTAGATTATCTGATCAAGATTATGCTAGGTAGCATTCCACATCAAAAATTATCTTTTTTATCATTTACCTACTCAAGGACGAGCAGGAATTAAGCTTGGGGATGCTGATATGTCTCCATCGTATCTATAATTTTTGATTGTTTAATGCCAATATTGTACAACTTTTACATACTTTTGACAACTTTTTATACTATTTTTTGGGACTAACATATTGATCCAGTGCCCAGCGCCAATTCCTATTTGTTGCATGTTTTTTATTTGGCAGAAAATCCATATCAAATGGAGTCCAAACGGGATAAAAACTTACAGAGATTTTTTTTGGAATATATGTGATTTTTTGGAAAATGAATCAACTCAAGACAATGCCTGACGGGCCCACAAGGACGGAGGGCGCACCCGAGGGGGTAGGGCGCGCCCCTGGTCCTTGTGTCCACTCTGTAAGGCGGTTGGTGCCCTTCTTCTGGCGCAAGAAAGCTAATTTCCGGATAAAAAAATGTGTTAAAATTTCAGCCAAACCGGAGTTACGGATCTCCGAGAATTTAAGAAACGGTGAAATGCCAGAATCTGGGAGCACAGAAACAGAAGGAAACAGAGAGAGGGAGAGATAG